>NC_071112.1:1710000-1950000 GCF_024256425.1 Clarias gariepinus | reverse complement strand
TAATTGTTTATGTTCCACAAGTCCCTGACTTATGAACTAGTTCCGTTCCAGGAGCATAGTTGTAAGTCTGATTCGTTCATAAATCTAACAAAGTAAATTTTATACATCTTTGACAGAAAAAGAAAAGGTTTTGCATTATACTCCTGCGAGACTGTGCCTTTAAATCACAAGGGGAATCCAGGTGACGCAGCGGAGACAAGTGACCTCATTTGAAGGAAAGACATCAGGGAAGGACAATGCTGCATCAAATTCAAATTTTATTTGTCACATACACAGTCATACACAGTACGAAATAGGGTGAAATGCTTACTGCATAGTGCATAATGCATAGTGTTGACTGCATGTTTAAACAGATGCCATTTTGTCTTAGAACTTGTCTTTTTGTGGATTTTTCCAAAATTAGGAATATTCACCATCAGGACATCTGTACAGGACAGCCGTTTTCCATCATCGTGCTCCCAGACTGATTCATTGTATAAAATGTCCAAAGTCTGGTATATCGTGAAGCCGACTCTTCCGATTTCTTCCGCACCCCCACAATATACCAGACTTTGGACATTTTATACATTTACTTTAACAGTGTCCATCTTTTGTACAATACACTTGAGCTACTCTCGCCTTTTTTTTTTTTTGTCCATGTTCACATCTTCATGTTTGTAGATGCAAGGTCCATTTATATCTGTGGAAATTTGTAACTCGAATGTTCATAAGTTGGCGACTCCATGTTTATGCAAAACAGTCTGATGTCTTCCATTAGCTTTCCAAGTGTTTTTACATGTATGATTTTTAGAAGCTTTTGCAAAAGCAGGTGTAACATAATCCATAATTAACTAACACCTGTATCGCTGCACCTTCAAACAAACACCCACGATACACTTTGTCCATAATGTGAGCATGACTTTTTTTTTTTTTTTACTTACTGTGTATTTTATACAATGCATTTGCCCATTCTCTTAAATATAGTGATTCAATACTTATAGGCCAAATAAACATAATTTTAAAAACAGCTGAATATTCGTTCACAGTTTGTTTTGACACTGATTGATTTTACCCTCATTTTTCCTCCACTAACAAGCACTTCAGAAATCACATGACAGTCACCAGCTGTCGTGGGTGAAGGTCAATACATGCTTTCCCAAAGACATATGAAGTCTGTAACTGAATATTTTTCAAACTGTTGTGCATGCTGCCTAGCAGGATAGATAAATACACTCAGAGGAAAGCACTAACAAATCTTCTGCATACAGACACCTGCTATTGCTCTTGACAGGGCAGAGAGTAATGGCATCCCTCCCACCCAGAGAGCATGGCCAATTTGGCTCGCTGGACCTCCTAATTATGCATACCTATGGCAAAGTTGGGATTCAAGCTCATGATTTTCCAGTGATAGGGCAAACACTTTTCTGTACTGCTAAATGGGAGTCCTGAGACTGCACCAGTTATAGGAGAATTGGAAATATATACATATATATATTTTTTTAAAGATCCTAAAATGGTGTGCTGATTAAAACCTTAGTTTGCCAATCTATTAAGCATCACACAACCAGGCATGTATTCTTTTATTTTTAACAGTTTAATACTATTTTACTTAAATGTATGAGAGCGATAGTAATGATGATTGTAATGATGATGAATGGAAATAAATAGTATATATTTTCCCGTAAGTATCTACAAAATAATAGGAATCTATTTGTAACCATGGCAACTCAAAAGTCAGGGGGAAGATAATTGCTTGACCTTGTAGTCTTTCTCTGTAAGGTTAGTTTCTTATGCTAAACACACACACACACACACACACACACACACACACAATTCTATCCTGATAATAAATGACATTTAATTTTAGTTTGTTTGCATATTCATCTGAGACTACAGTTCCATGAATAGTTCCAGGTAAGACATTAACTGACATCGGAAGTTGTCAGATAGTGGAGATAAATGCAAGTGCAGACGGGTTAATAAAGCAAAACCCAAATGAAACTCACAAAGTGCAAGCAAGGATCATGAATCTATTAAAACAAGTGCTTTGGACACAACGCAAGAAATATATACTGTACAGACAAAAGCGAAAAAAATGGTGTGTCTCAATTCTGGGACTGCACATGCAAAAGTTGGTGGTTAGAACTGGTTTCTTGCACCTCCAGGGTCTGGGTTAAACTCCTGCCTCGGGCACTGTGTGGAGTGTGTGCATGTTCTTCTCATATTTGGTGGGTTTCCTCTAGGTACTCAGGTTTCCTCCCACAGTCCAAATACATGCAGTTTAGGCTAATAGGCATTTCCAAATTGACACGTGATTCATTCCTCATGTGGATGTGTACTCTGAATTGAGACGCATAGAAATGGAAAACATTGCTACTTAATGGAATTCCCAGACAGGTGTGAGTGATAACAAGGCATGGGACAGTCATGTGATCTGCACGGCTGCTGGGGAATAGAGTCCTAGCTATTTTGGGACTAAAATTAGGGCTAGTATGATAGCAATTACCTGATCGCATATGTAGATCATTCATCCCTGTTTGTGTAAAAAAAAATCACAAAAGAGAACCAAGGCTCAACTGTACTGTCTTTATGCCGCACCATACTATGAGTTTTTACTTTACATACTGTAGCACTTCTTCTCCAGCAGCAATAATGTCAGCATTAATGTGAGCAGGTTTATCCTTCTTCATGCTGTCTGATTTGATATTGAGGCTGTATCGGGGAAAACCGCTGAGCTTTATACATCTACACTGCATCTTTCTTTGAAGAATCATGAGAGAGAAAAGAAAAGGAAAAGAACAGGGATTTGTAGATTTGCAGAATCATTGTGATAATTAGGTAGTATCCCATAAGGAGTGAGATGATACATCATGTTAGGAATCACCTGTTTAATGAAGATCCCAATATAAGGTTAAACTTAAGGTTAAACTGCAATTATTTACCCAGATATAATTTAACATAAATTCTTTCAACAAAAGTGTTAAAAAACTGATATACAACAATTCTTGAGCAAACCATCATTTCTTTACATAAATGTTTTAATTAATAATGATCTGTACAATCAGTTAAAGAAATTGGAACAAATGTTTCACTGTACAGGCTGCAAAGTGCCTAAAAGATACAATGTTTAAATCGGTTGTTAATGTAAGAACCTCAGCAGCGACCTCATTTCCCCTCTTGTCTGTTTCAACCAATCAGCATTTAGCATCAACAAAATACTAATCACCGGCCTGATCATCTGTTATCGTCTGCACCCGTTTCCCAATACGAAGAAATGATGAATGTTCCAGACTTCCACACGGTACTGTGTGTTTTAAAATATAGAACAATATGACTGCATATTAGTGTTAGCACAACAGTCTATGCGCCGCCCAACATTTTGCCGTTGCATCAGGTCAGTTCTGGGGTGTAAATCTTGCTAAATCTAAATCAGAATCTCAGAACTCGATTCTGTCCAATTGAAGAAGCAAATATCTGAAATCCCCATCTAGGATTGAAGAATTGGTTCAACTAAATGTGTACCTTTTTTACTGCTTCAGCTCAGAATATCAGGAAATGTTCTGAACACAGTGTTCAATACTCAATACTGATTGAAATGCAAATCAGTTCATACTGTAACCTTTATCATCAAGTGCTTTTTCTGGATTTTTGATTGATATTCTGTCTCTATCCTCTACAACCAACCTATGATAAAAAATATAGTTCCCTCATTTCTTTGTAAGCGGGCAAACTTACAATACAAAATCTACAGGGGATCAAATAATTTTTCCCCACTCTTGGTTTTCCAACTTCAACAAAAAAGACAATTGAAGAAAATATACCTTGTTGTGCAATATTAGTAATGTTATTTAATGTTAATATACTGACACTCAAATTGTATTTAATCAGTGGTTGGCCACTAGGGCTTACTTACCACTAATGGATGTGCGAAGGAGGGACAAAAAACTGTGCAATGATTGTACATCTACAGTACGATCTCACTTACAACGAGAGTTCTCGCCTTATGTAGGTTTTACATGTTGATATGTCTATTTTACTAAAATACGTTAAGGTTATATTATAGTTAAATCTATTTAACTACTGTAGTGTAACCTAAAAATAACAAGTTCAGATGAAATTCTTAAATATTTTACTTGACTGGAAAGTCCTCCTGATTTAAACATGTTGATACATGAGTTAGTTTTTTTATTAGTATATAAAATACATATTTATGGTTGATGTCTTTGATGAAATATACATTGACTCCTGTTTGCACAGATATTTTGCAATCTGAAAATATTCAACATCCAAGTCATATTTATAGTCTATAAAGCAGCTTGTACACAAACTAAGAGATGTCTTACCTTATGAAAGTTTTATTTCTTCTTGGCACTAGCAGCAGGAAGAACTTTGAGAGTCTGGCTACAACTTTTCATAAGAAATAACCTTCAGTGGTTCCTTAACTTCTTAGCCTAGGAGGAGCAGCACTGACGGTTCTTTCATCCTGTATTTTAGTCAAAGTATTTTTTGAAATTCAATGGTAAAAAAAAAAAACATAAAACCTACAAACCAGCAGCTGACATCAGACCCCGTGGAAGATGCCTAATCAAAGAATGTTCACTTGATGCTTAGGTTAAGATCCCATCATGTCACAAGTTAGTAAACTGCAGCTTACAAACTACTGTAGGCCATGATCTCATGTCACCACTAAGTTTATTACACATTCTCGACATTTAAATGGCCAAACTAATATCTATAGGAGAAAATTATTTCTACAAAGACCTGTAGGTTAATGACTTGACTATCATCAGTTTCTGCTAGGTTTTGCACGTACCAGTTGCCCCTGTTAGTCTTTTCAGGTTGTTCACCTCTTAACTGTTGGTTTTCCCATTTGTGTTGCATGGTTTTATGAATAAATAAATACTTTTTTTTTTTTTTTCATTTTTTAGTTAATTGCTGATGAGCCGTCAATGAATATCAGAAAATTACTCCTTTTTTTTTTTAATTGCGTTTTCCATACTGTCCCAACTTTCTCTATTTGGGGTTGTACTGTAAATAAGCACTCACTTCTTAATGCCTTAAAAGACTGACACAGGTAATACATGGTTCTCACAATTTATACTACATGTGTAGAAATGTGTAAAAAAAAATACACTGTTGTATGAACATTGAAATAAGTGATCACAGTCAAGACTGATCCTGTGTACACACCCATCTTTGGACAAAGCTAATTAATATTAATGAGTATGCAAATGCAACAGTCACATGACAAAGTGTCAAAAAAAACAAGATGTCTGAAACCCAAACAAGTGAAGATTTTTCCTGGCAGGTTCCATACAAAGGTTGCGTCTTTTTTGCGAGTTGGTTTGGTTTCTGACATGATGGTTGTTATGAAAAGAAAATAATAATGAGGTCTCAGGTCATGTGATCTCAGTGCCATGGAAAAGCAGTTGGGCCTAATTAGCATACTAAAAGTACGGGCTGCACAAAACTTTTTATTTTATTTATTTATAGATGGATGTATAAGGCCAAGACAATAATGGTATCACTCAACATTTTTATGAATACTTGTATTTATTGGGTTGTGTGTTGTATAGTCTGAATCAACCTTTAAACATACACTTGCACGCCTTTGTGAAGGCTCATGGGAGTATACACATCCAGTCCGCATATGCTTTAGAAATTTACATACGGTGTTAACATTTCTTTTCAGCTGTAATGGGGTTTCTGGCTCATTACGTCCTACAGTCTGTGTTCTGTCCAAGCACACCAAGCGTTGTGTCCACATTCTTAGCCTAAATTCCAAAGGTCATGTCTCTATATGTCATGTCTCTACTGCCACTGTTTGTTGTTTTCATGGACAAGCCTTTCAATCGAGGAATTTCCAGTATATGTAGCTTAAAGATGCCATCTTTGTTATTTTCAGATGAAGATGTTCGAGGCAAAACCTGACCTCTGACATGAATTTGAGTGTTTTGTTGATGAGTGTGAAGTAGATGGGATAAATATCTAAGGCCTTGAATAAAAGTCTAAGGCGAGAGGCCTTGGCTCTGGCATATAAGTTTAAGTACCTTGGGATCTTATTCACAAATGATTAAAAAAGTGAAGATGAGATTGAAAAATAGATTGGGTCTGCAGCAGCTGTGATACACTTGTCTTCGGTGGTAAAAAGGCACCAAATTGCAGTTTACAACTCATCAAGTCTACATCCCCTTTCTAACCTATTGTCATGGTCTGTGAGTAGTGAAGGAAGAAATAGGGATGTAACTACAGGCAGCAGAAAGAAGGTTCCACCACTGGGTTACTGAATAGGGCTGGGAGATCAACAAATCAGCAGAGTCTCAGGTTGACAGAAGCTAGTTGAGATAACAGTTGAGTTGAGGCTGTCCCTAGGTGGTTCCTATGAGATCTTTATCAGGCATATCTCAGGCATGGAGACCACGAATAGAGCCATAACCTGCTAGGTGCATTAAACTGTATGTCATGGCTGGTTGGGAATGTTTGGGAATCATCTGAGTCTGAACTGACCTCCACAACCTAGCCATCCTGACCTCCCCTCTGCCACAGTAGAAGGAAATGAAGGAGAAAAAAGAGAGACACAAATGCCAATTGTCAGCTTTTTTTTTTTTTTTTACATTAAACCGTCTAAACTTTAACACATTTATTTTATTACTCTGGCTTACTTTGTATTTCCAGGGCTTTTCATCAGAAACCTGCCCTCCAACTGGTGAGTTTTGTCTGACACAGCCTGCAGGTGACTGTAATTAGCCCCACCTCTGTTTCATGTCCAACCTCCAACCGAGACAGGTCTGCAGACAGTCCCAGTGGGATGCTTGGTATAAAAAGAAACACCTTAGAAGAAACAGCATGGCTCCTTTCTTAAAAATACCTAAATATGAAAAGGTGCACTGCTTTAAAATAAAGTTAATGGTAAGAGCTATAAGGTGAAAGATAGAAAAGCACAATGATGCAGCGGCGTATACTCAAGAATCAATAAAAAAGGCAGTGACCCATATTGAGATCTGACAAAATGTTTTAACACTTGATTTTAACTCATTTGTGGGGTTTAACTTGTGATGCACTTCATCTCGACATACAAGCGACAAAAAAAAAAAAAAAAACTGTACTGAAGAATCTGTAAATTATAGCAAGTTCACTCAAACATGCTTTGGTGTAAGTCATGTATAGCATTGCTAAATTCAATTAATCTCATCAAAGAAAAGTGTATGCAAAAGGTTTTCCTACAATACGTGCATATGTGAATTACTGGGGGGGGGGGGTAGTGTAGTATCAATAGAGAGGGAGACGTTTCAAAGATTAAACTTACACATAATCATATCTTTGCCTCCCTCTTTATTATAAGGAATTATTATAAGTAAGAATTTGGTGACTGCAGAAAAGAAAGTTAATTCAATAAACTTTTAATTAGCAATTCCCTCCCAAGTGTCACCCTGTGAGCCCCGCCAACATAATAACCCACAAGTGTTGTTCTTCATCACAAGCATATGTAATACAAATCTGCAGGTTTTCATGTAATAATACCCCAAACATAATAAATTTTCCATAAATGTAACTAATCCGCCCAAATGTAATAAATCGACCGCTAACATGTTTGTGAGAAATATGTATTACGTTTGCAGGATTATTACATTAAATGCTGCAAATTTGTATTACATTTGTGGTTTATTACATTTGTGGGCTGGTATCATGTTGGTGGGTATTACACTACCGGTTTAAAAACAAATATAAAACTGTTTGATGATACACATTTGTAGACATTTTGATTAATGGATGACCAAAAATGATGGTATGGAGTAGATTTACAACAGGATACGAACTCTTCTATCTGGCACACAAAGACTTAAACTGGACTTTTAAACAGCAAGTTGGTCAACAAAAACAGTCACTACATATACAATATAATTAAAAATGGTTTATTGTTTTCTTGCTTATGTAACAAATAATTTTCTATGAGAATGAGTCAACCAGCTGTAATGAATTTCAGTCAAAAGGCTCGACACTAATTAAATAAGACATGGATATGTGCTTGAAGGTCAGTCCTTTTGTAGGTGCAACATTAACACACAGTCTGACGCAAAAGTGTAGAAAGAGTCTAACCAGGTATGACATCAGCCGCCAAAGAGAAACAATGCACTTTATCCTGATGAATACACTGAAATATTAATATACATCGCATTTTAACTTAGTTACTGAAAGACGGTAGTTACAGCTGCAGTATTGACAAAGAAGTAAAGACAGAAAGAAAATGTACAAACCCCTAAAAAAAAGATGAAAAAATTTTCAAAAAGCTAAATATTTTATCATCCAATATGTATGGAATAAAAATAAGAGATCACTTTTAAAATAATCAGTTTCTTGTTTGTTGTTTTTTTTTTTTCTTCCAGGTGCATGTGTTGGTGGGATGATGACCCAGGGTATATAGATAGGATGACATTTAACCTGTAATATTGCTGTTTGTTAAAATCTCTAATATAATAAATTTGGACAATAATGAAGGAACATACTGTATTATTCAACTGTTAAGGAAAATACTCAATGACAACTTTATAAAAGCACAATCAGAAGCACTTAATCCTTTTATCACAGCAATTTTTAAGCTTTGCCATTTATTAAAGAATGCTATTTATTCGTATTTGAATGGTAAAGTTTAATATTATGGAGTATTTGTGAAAGAAGTTAATTATACAACTTGGTTAGCACCTACAGTATATTCCTGCTCCAGCCAGCCAAGTGCAGATTAATTAGTACTTGTATGTATGAACCTACAGAATATGCCATTATAAGGTTAGATTTTGGTTCCAGAATAATTCAAATAACCTATTATTTAAAAAATGTTTCCAATTTCCATCATTATAAGTTTGCATAAATTGGCAAAATGACATACTAGAAATTGTTAGTAATTTAAAACAACATCCCTGTATGAAGTACTTGCCTGGACAATAGTATGGTACTTGATATTTTAATTTTATGCTTGATTGCAAAAACTCAATTGTAAGAGCTCTAATTAATTAACTTTGCTTTTCAGGTAATATTTCCAAGCGTTTTTAAATTAATAAATCTCATGTCTCATTATATTATTCGTTTTAGAAACATTAAAATAGCAGGAATTTAACAAAGAAAATTTGACATGAAATAAATACAGGATTTATTATTATTATTATTACTATTATTATTATTATTATTATTATTATTATTATTAATAATGATAGGTAATTTTAAAGAAGCTGCTACAGTTGAGGTACCTAACTTCAGAACAGAAAAACACAAGAATGGAAAGTATTTCTGGTGCCATGAAGGAAGTCCTCTTTTTATTTAAATTAGTTTTTTTTTTGTTTTCAGCCCATTACAAAATCAAAGTCCATGACAGTATCCTGCAGAGAGCAGAGAGCAGCTCAAAACTCAATAATGCAGAGGGTCTGCTTCTATAAAAACCTCTCAACACATTTCATGTTGCAACACACAATCAAAAGAATTGTGTTTATGACATTTTAGTTCCACAGGTAGATGAAGCATTTTTAACCGATACATGCAGCGTAAGATCAAAGATGTCACAGGAAAACATCTCAAATTTGAAACAGCAGCTTTTCAGGAACATTTCATTTATGCATGAATTCATATTCATGAATATGAATATTTTCTATATTCCTGAAGGGTATAAAGAGAAACGAATAAAACAAAAGAGGTAAATAAGTATAATATGTTCCATAACAGTACATCTTGTACCAGTCACACTTACTCATTCAAGTTTTTTTTTTTTTTGTAACCATCATTTACTTCATGACTACTGGTAGGCAGAAGGTCGTCAACATATGTGAGGATTCCTAGAAGACTGTTGGAAAATAAATCCAGATACCTACCCCATAAAAATGTTTAGGAAAAAGGAAAAGGTAGCTATAATCAGAATCTGAAAATGGAAATTATTTGGATTTTTAGGATATTATTCAATGAGTTATTTCATAGTTTTGATGTATTTGGTATTATTTTACAATGTAAGAAAAACAGTACAAATAAAGACAAACATTTGAATGAGTAGGCGTGTCCGAACTTCTGACACTAAATATTGGTATAAAGACTTTGACTGCAGAATGCAACAAACACCATTTTCAGACTCATTCTAGGAAAAAGAAAAATGCAGCGCATCGTGAGGAGCAGAACGCATCACTTCCTCCTGTCACATGATCAGTGAAGCAAAACTACCAGCTGGCCAGAATAGTAGCTCGGACAGTATAGACGAACTGTTACTGCCAGTGTAGTTTCCCCTGCAGTCATGGACTACAATAAAAAGGGGCTGTCCGACACTCGCAAATTGAAACTTAATTTTTATTTTTTTTTACATCTTCAACAAGCTTGGTAATTAAATGAGTTTTGTGAGCAATAAATATATATATATATAGTTGTTTTTCATATGCTCAATCTGTGTTTTTATTCATTATATTTTTTTATTACCCTGGGTAATATTGTGCTTCTAGGGTTCTAAAATGCCAGTGTTCCTTGTATAAATAATGCTAATTTAACATTTTAAATGCACAACTTGCAATCTTGTTGTTGTAGGCGATCATTAGATGTCAAAATGAATCTGTCTCTGAATTTCTTCAAAAGAAATTTACAGGCTATAATTTCAGTACAAACACTTTTCCAGAATTTATGTCATTTATTCTCTGTCTATCCATCAGTTATAAATTTAACTATCTGGTTGATAGCGGGGGGGAAAAGTTTTATAGAAACGCAGAAAATTTAAATTTTAATAATAAAAAAAAGTTTTAAAAAATGAAGTAAAAAACAAATAATAATAATAAATGGCCCTTTCCCTGCCTAGATGGTAGACTCAGATGGCATGCACAATTAATGTTTATTAAAGTTACACTGATGTTTTAAGGTATACTGTAATGTTAAGATTATAAAATTATATGTGGATAAAATTATCAATGATATAAATTCTTTATTAAGCAACAATGCATGTACTGCAGAAACTAACATGTCTTTTTTAAGTAACTCGGCAATTCAGAAACTCAGTATTTGCAATTGTGAAGAAAGAGAATAAAAAGATATAAGAAGAAGAAAAAAAGACATTGCTGCAATAATTAAAGAAGCATATGATGATGCAAGTATTATTGAGATTTAGGAATAAAAAAAAATTAAATTCATGAAAGCTCACAATCGTGCAAATCTGTTAAGAAACAGATTATGAATACACGGTGTGACGTGGCGGCATGGAGGTGTAGTGGTTAGCACTGTTGCCTTGCACCTCCAGGGTCCGGGTTTGATTCCCGGCCAGGCTCGATTCCCGTCTCTGTGTGCATGGGAAGTTTGCCCATAGTGTGTAAATGGATGTGTGTGAGTATGTGTGTGTTTGTGCCCTTGATTGACACCATGTCCAGTGTGTACCCTGCCTTGTGCTCCTGGGATAGGCACCAGGTCCCCGCGTCCCTGAATACAGGATAAAGCAGTATAGAAGATGAGTGAGATTTAATGACTTATCAAGTTTACAAAAAAAGTCAAATTGATGATGAGATTTAATCACTTGGGGGTGGACTTCATGATTGCAACCATGAGCATACTGTATATACAGTATGTGCATAAGACTGCTCCCTCATTATTTGTTGCATAAATATTCATGTTAGGGTTTAATGACATAAATAAATGTCAATATTCTGTTAGAAGTATTTATATTTGTACGATATTTGCAGATTTGTGTTGGTGTCATTCAGATTTGTGCTGTTGTTACAATGTCATTTAGTCGACATCAGTGCTATTTTCTATCTTTGGGGAATTTTTTTTTTTGAAAGTCTGGTCGTTCAGCCTCTGGAAGCAATACTGACAATATTTCGCCAATGGCGAAAGTTCTGTTTCATTGTCTCCTTCCTCTGCCTCCTTAGAAACTAGGAAGCAAGGGAAAAGCAAAGGAAGACAATATTCACACTCTTCTGTACATAAAATCAAGGAACTCTTGGGGGTTTGCAAAATTCTCTTTACTTTAATACAAAGACAAAATTATTTATATTATTGTCAGCAATTTACTGCAAATTTAGTACTAGTTAACAGGCATTGTGTGGAATAAAATAAAAAGAAAAAATCATTGTCAAAATACTGTTTACTCAATGAAAATGGTTGAGTAAACCAATTCTCAAATTTTGCAATAATTTTTCCAAATAAGTATTTTATCTAGCAAAAAAAAATATTTATTATTTGTGAATATTATTTAGCCTAATTGGTAAAAAAATATATATATATATAATAATAATAATAATAATAATAATAATAATAATTAGTTTAATAATTTGTTAATATTGTTAAAATTTATGAAAGGAAATACTAAATACATTCAACTTTATTTAAAATATTTTTGCCTGCTATGGTGTCATATTTGCTGTGAAATCATAGGCTGCCATTATTAAGGTTATTCATTCAATTATTTTCCAATGGTGCTTATCTAGTTGAGAGTCATTCAGGGCACAAAGCAAACAAGGGCCAACCAATCTCAAGGAACAAGCACACAAATACCCAATTACACACAAGGGGCAATTCAGAAATGCCAATCAGCCGATAATGCATGCCTGGATTTCCGATTGGCATTTCCCTGTAGGAGACCCAAAAAGCACAAGGAGATCACGCAAATTCCAACTCATTTAATAAGGCTCTTACACAGTACACGGTTTAAATAGTACAAATGTTTAAAGAAGCCACATGCAGTCAATTCTTGTAAACATTCAGCAGGTGGAATGTCTATTCCATGAAAATCGACAGATAAATTTGTTACCAACTTGCAGAAGAGACACATCCTGCACGCTACACAAACTCGGTTGGGAGTTATTTCCACATCCCCGGTACAGTCCTGACCTCGCTGCAAGCCATTTCTACATGTTTGATCTTTTAAAGGAGTTCCTGGGAGTACAGGAGTTCCAGATGTATAGCTGAAAAGTACTGAGAAAACCTCCCACCTTAATTGTGTCCAAGCACTAGTGCAATACTGGGATTAGTGCATTAGTGTAGCAGGGGACTATATAGAGAAATAAATATACTTTTTACCCTTAGAACTTCGACTTGAAAATCCCGAGTATGTTTCAGAGTAATTTGTGCTTATGTAGCCAGTAGTATTTTGTTTTTTACGGTATAATGGGTAATGAAATCTGACCGCTATAAATTAAACCAAAAGAAAAACATTTGTTGACCTGCAGTGATGATTAATTTGTACATCGCTAAGCAACAGCATGAATGAAAGCAAACCTTTCAATACCATGTTTTCTACTTGGAGATGGATTGAATCATAGTGTTAAGATTTCAAGGTGTTCGTTTCAGATAATCATGAAGTGAAAAACATATTCAGACACTTCAGAGTGAGAGTGAGAATGGCCAACTGCACAAAAAGTTTTCTTCTGTATTCGCAATTGAACAATAAAAGACCAATATGTAGTGAAATATGACTACAAACTTCTTAGCTAAATAAAAACTTTGTAGAGTTACTTTAATGATAAGTGCGACTCAATAATAGTGGTTGATATTATATTGGCATTACGTCCAACTCAATGTCAACTACTATTTATAAAATGCTACAGAACATGTTAGCTGACCATATCAGAGCAAACATAACTCTTAGATGAGGACAGGTTCTTGGTTTGCGCCTCTAAGTTACTCACTAGGGTATGTTTATGTTTTTATGGAGGAAACTTTTGAACTTTTTCTTGAAAAGTCATTTTCATTAACCTTGTTAGTCCACAGTCTTAAACAAAATCAACATTACCTTCATATGAGAAATTGTCCCAGTCTTTCACTAAACCAGTTGAGTGGTCACCAGATAATACTGTACATGACATGCTTCGACTTAAAAAAGTACAAATAAACATGTGTATCATAGACATCCACAGTGAAAGCCACACGCTTACAGCCTCAGCCTGCTCTCAGTGATTCGTTTCTCAAATCACTGTATTTAAACCAGCCCAGGAGCAACAGCAGCCCACAGGGAATCTTCTCAGCTCTCCCAATCACTCACTTTGGAATTGTTAGCTTGTCATCAACCTGCAGCTAAAGCCTTTGAGGCATGGAAGATACAGAGAACACCTTCACAGTTGAGCTGTCATGCCCCAAAAAACATGGCACCAATCATTAAACAAAATTGTCCTGTGAGTTCATTCAACCGCCAATTTACCTGCCAGGAAGAAAAGAAATATGAAATCCTCTTCTTATTCTTTGGCTTAAAATGACTGCTTGATACATACACACACCTGGGGGGGGGGGGGGGTATATTTTCAAGTATAATAAAAGATAAGATAAATTAAAATCTGTAGATTAAATTAAAGAAATGGCAGAATTTACTGTGCCAGGCTGCAAAGCACCTTAAAGATACAATTCAAAATCTGGTTCTGTAATACGGGCAAATCCGCATACCCCTTTTCCACTGCTCTGGTTCCCGTGCCAGTTCCCAATTTTGGAACCAGTGCGGCGCTTTTCCACAGAAAAAAATTTGGTGCCGGTGCCCTAAAATAAGCACCGAACTGGGCCCTAAACTCTGCTGGTCTAGTTGCGAGAACCCGTGACGTCAAGAGCGGTGGGCAGAGTTATAGGGAGCGTAAAAAAAAATGGCGGAGACCCAAAGTCCGTTAATGTGGAGCGCGGACGAAACAAAAGCGTTTTTTCGGCATTTTGGACATTCGCCGAGATTCAGCAGAAATTGGAAACTGCTTTAGGAAAAAAAAAAAGTGTATAAGGAAATAAGATAAAAACTAATAGTCGCAGGCTTCACACGCACAACCGACCAAATAGTGTATAAGCTTAAAAAACTGAAGAAAGACTTTAGCGGTTATAACACGTCGAATAAACTGCTTTTGGATACTGAAATACATTTTCATTATTGTTTGGAGAATAACCAGTAAACTGACTTCGGCCATGGCCGTTTCTGTTTAGTGGGCGTGGCCTGTGACGTATTATCTAGTGTCTAGTGTAAATGCGGGCCGGTTCTCGGTGGTTCCCAGTCCAGCACCGGCCGAGCACCAGCACCAGTGTAGTGGAAATGAGGTAGCAGACACCTACAGTACTTTATAGGCAGGACTTATAGGCAGACAGAGCGGCGGACAGGCGCGGTTGCTCGGCAACTCCCGCTATGTTGGTAATCAACGCTAACGTGCTACACCTGGCCAGGAGGTTTCTCCCCGTGCTCGATGGGGTTTCCTCCAGGTTCTCTGGACAAAGGCATGCAGGTTAGGCTAACTGGTGTTCCCGAAATTGCCACTAGTGTATGAATGTGTGTGTATGAGTGTGCCCTGTGATGAACTGGCAGCCCATCAAGTGTGTACCCCGCCTTGTGCCCCAAGTCTCCTGGGATAGGCTCTAGGCCCCCGCTACCCTGTATACAGATTAAAGCAGTATAGATGACAGGTGAGAAAATTTTATATACAAGTTCCTTGGTTGGGAAGAAGAATAAGAAGTGAGGCGGTATGTACTGCTAGAGTTACAAAGTGGCGTAAAAGCGCCATTAGTGCTGCGAAAGTGCTCAGCCTAACCGATTAATCCTTGCCAAAGGGCATATTATTAACCCACGTTCCAATGTTCCCCTCTAACTCCTTCGTTGAGGCTCCCACACTTAACATCATATTTGGTGGCGCCATTTTGGAGCACCCCCTCATAACAGGTTGTTCATGTAAGAACCTCATTTCCCCTCTCATCTGTTCCAACCACTCAGCATTCAGCATCACCAGTATACTGATCACAAGCCTGATCATCTATCATCATCTGCACGTGTTTCTCACTAGTTCATGCCTTAAAAAAAACAAAAAAACATTGAACTTATGCTTGAATGATTCATAGAAAAAACATTCTTTTGAAACTGCTTAGGTACAGTTAGGTAAGAAACAAAAAAAATCTTTCATAAAGCCTAGGGAACTATTCCTCAAGACTACATTAAAACTACAAGAAAACCTGGCTCTTTGGAAGCAAAATATATAAAAAAAAATAATAATAAATAAGGCTCACGACTTTTTGCACAGTACGTTAGAACTGTGTACTAAACCACATTGATGGCATCTAAAATGCAGCATTTCAAAAATCTTTAAAAAAAAAAAAAACATTTCCAAAAAAAAAAAAAAACATTCCCCCCCCCCCAAAAAAAAATTTGAAAAAACTACTACTATATTTAAGTATATATATATATATATAAACAACTATACTTACATTATCTATTATAGCTATCTGAAATTAAATTATGCCTTGATAAATGTACCTGTATAATTAGATTGTACTATAATTACTCCATATTTTTGTATCTGTAATCTGTACAGTATCATTTAAAAAAAACATTTTAATGAACTGATTATTGTTCCTTAATATCCATACCAGCCTGATCTCCAGCAGCTAAAAGATCGGCACCAAACTCTTCCCCTTGTTTAGCATAATCCCCAAAAAGTCATAAAATTGGAAACTAAATATAAAACATCTACCAATTAGTATGTTTAAGTGTATTCAGTGAGCATTCTTACCAGAGCACAGTTTTTTTTTTTTACACACATATTAAAACTCAACATGCTGTGAAATATTGCTTTGTAATTTTTAGGCTATTCTTACACACATTAGACTGGTTTTTGTTGCTTAGCAACTCCAAATGACATCATGCAACTATAACAATGGTTAACATCATGTGAACATGGTGCAGTTTGCAAGGACAACTGCACACACTGCAATATTAAAGTTGGCTTATGTCAGAAAAAAACATTTTTCACTTCACCAACATACTGTACGGTAATATTTGGTAATATGTCATACACAGCTCATTAAAGATGGTCAATTCATGATTATTTTTGCGAGACATACTTCAACTGTACTGGAAACATATTTTTTTATAAAAGAAAGGTATGAAATATAAATAAAAATATATTATTTATAAAAAAATATTTATTAGTTTATTTGTATTAGTGCTCTTTATATAGCATTAGTATTCTGGTTAAATAAAAGCAAAATTGAATATAAGAAAATAATAGATTTAGTTTATCATTGTGTACTTACAGGGGTGGTGTTGTTACAGGTAAAGACATTTGCGTTCTGAATATTGTTTAAAATGTTAGCTTAATTGTGCAAGATTGCGGGTATTTATGGTTTTATAACCCAGAACTTTTTGTGCTTTCGCAAACTCCGTGCTTTGTGCAACTCCTGCAATTGTGAGTCATTCTTAGAGTAATTTAAAGAATTATGGTCTTTACAGAAATCTGTCAAATTGTTCATACTGTATTCATCAAAGTGTTTATCAACACAAACCAATCTTATTGTTCATTATGGTTTTATGCACATATAAATTGTTCTACATACTGTATTATTCAAGCTGGGCACGGACGGTTTTCATTGATCAAGTATGATGTGTTAACACACAGTATGTTTTTTAATTGGTCCTTCTACACAGCCTGATCTCTGCTCATAATGTATATTCCAGCAAGCAGGCATGATATGTGTGTGCTGTAAGTTTGAACAGAACCCCTGAACATGTTTGTTTATTTTCAATTTCAGTAAAGATTTATATAAATATCCAAAGCCTCAAAGGCAATTCATTTAGTTTAAAAAGAGAAAAAAAAATTTACTCTTTACAAGTTCACATTGAACAGAAAAAAAAATCAATAAACAAAACAATGAGTCATGAATGGTTCTGAAAATTGAGTAAGGTCCAGGGCAGGGGTCACCACCTGGCAGTGTCTGGTCAGAATCCGGACCACAACAAGCATCGATCCGGACCGTGAAGCCTTTCGACATAATGAAAGAAATATATGCCCAACGTTATTTTCTGATAAAATAAAATTTCTGAGGCCCATAAAGGTCACATCAGTAGAGCCGTCTGGGTCCTACGACGCCCTGGGCTGCTGCTACACTATGCTCACTGATGCTGCATTCAGACATGCATTCGTGCATGCAGTGAAGCAAACTCGGACAAATGAAACTTTTAATGAGTAATAACCAACAGCATTCTCAAAAATTAGGAAAGTTGATGCTGGAAAAACCGAGATGAATGTGTGGAAAAAAAAACATTTTATTCTTCCTGCATCTACTATAACTGTATTGAGACGGATCGTTTGACCCTGCTCACATCGCACGACAAACGACAGCCTAAATTTTGGTTTGATTATTAAATTACGTAATAAACCACGTAATAAACCACAAATCTACAGCTTTTAATGTAACAATCAAACAACTGTTATAAACTTCCCACAAATATATTACATTTGTTGAAAGTTATTGCAATTTCGGAAGCTGGTGTTCACCTTCATAACAGTTGTGATAATTCACTGCAAAAGTCATAGAAACAACTATTAAGTTTCTGGGATTATTACATTAAAAGCTGAAGATTTTTATTATGTTTGTGGTTTTTTATGTCTATGTGCTGTTATTCCATTGGCAGGTGTTACACACTGGCTTAGGGCTAAATTCAGCCTGAATCATTATTGTGCCAGTCCAGAAATAGGCATAACGCAAAAATCAGTCTATACAGTTTTAAGTTGTTTTTGGAAAGTTTGCAAAACAAAGAGGACACAACTGACACCAGGAGCCGTTCTAAACAGTATTCTTGCCTAATAAATATTCCTTTGGTGTTTGTCCTTTTTATTGTTTTTTTTGTTGTTTTGTTTTTTATACCTCATTTCTTGTTTATGGCTCATAATATCTTGTGTCCTCCTACTGTTGTCCTTGCTCTGTTTACCTGGATTGTCATTATTGATCTGCCTTTGTTGACTGTGTAAAGCAGGAAAACTTGAACAATGACATTCTTCCTTTTTAATAAAGTGAATAGAAGTGTGCAAATCTGTTCAGAATTACTCCCCCTTTTTTGTCCTCACACTGTGAAGGGAAACCGCATGCCAGCAAAGCCCACATAAACAGGTTTTAGGTGCTACCTTGTCTCATCACTTTAATAACCATAAATGGTAATTTGTTTATTCATCATGACCAATTTGCATTTAAATAGAGTTTCACTGCTGAGTTTATGTATTGGAAAATATTGCGGTGTGAAGCTAGTTCATAAATCGGAATAAAGACTTTAAATAACAGTATCACTATTAGATACAATGTGGGGAAGTTGACCCGTCTTGCCACTTTAGTCAGTCTTCTGCATACACAGTTTACTTGGACACTAATGAAGTGAAAATGTTAGAAAGAATGTTGATTTTTCTCGCTGTTATTTAATTGCAACATGGGTGCAGTCACTTGTGCTGATTGCATTTGAGTGTCTATTAATCCTGACCTCTTGCCCCTTTCTTCTAATTGTACCCTTGCTTACAGACAATAGAACGATATACAGCCTTTTTTTGCACACAGATATGCCGATGCCTATAAAAATGCATAACAGCAACAAAACTAAAGATATTGGCTGGCCAAAACTATCTATCTTTGGGCTCTAACATGCAGCGGTATCTATTAATACCAAACTGCACTTATGATTTTATTGGAAAGAGCTTCACAGTTATTTGGGAAAGAATTATGCCTGGCCTGTGTGCATGGTCAAAAGTTGACAGAGCACTCTCAATGGCAAGTTTACTTTTTATTAATTGTGATAAATATTGCAATGTCCATTTTATGTGTATGAGATAAAATTAGGAACATGAAAAGCAAAATGAGCATTTTTTTTTTTTTAGGTAGATTTAGCACATAAACAGCCGAACATGCACTGATATGTTTATAAGCAACTGGGGTTCACAATATAGCAGGCGTTGCATTTCTGCAGGTATCCATACATTTTAAAGGATTTAAGTATGCTAAATATTGATTAATTATTTAATCTTCAGTGAACACTTTCATAATGAATCTGTGTCAGAAGATGAGTAATGATCAATGTGCAGGGTTTACTGAATCACAATAATAAACTCTTAAAGTGTTAAGCAGGAAATGGTCATTCACAGTAGGCATCCGTTCTGAAAACTAAAGCTACAAATTAAAAACAAATTCTGATTTATTATTTTCCCCCAATTAATATATTCATAATTTTCTGATTAGTCATTAAGTAAATTCTCAGGAAATAATAACCATAACCCCGACCCTTAAACCTTTTTTTTTAAGAATTTTCTTATTAAACAAAACAAACAAGCAAAAAAACAACAACTTTTTTTTAAAACAAACTTTTCCCAAAATAAAAAAGTGAAACGAATAAATGAGAGATCAGTAGTCAATGGAGATAAGAATTAGAGACGTTCTGTTTTAAATAAATATCTTATCTTATTTTAATATGAACTATCTGAATAAGGGAAACATTTTAAACTTCAACTTTTACCTAATTATTGTGATCATAACACATACAGTATATTTCTAATTAGCAAAGGTTGTGTTTACTGTACAATATTATGCTGTTAATCATCATACATAGTGCTCTGTAGTATGTCGAGTACGATTTTTGCTTTAAAAGGTCGATTGTAAATTACAAAAACATTTGTATTTATAAGCAAAAATATATTAGAGTACAATGCTATTAGAAATGAATATTGTTTAGGTTTATAAGTCTACAGTATATGTGCCCAAACAATTCAATTCAATTTATTTTTATTTGTATAGTGCTTTTAACAATTGTCATTGTCGCAAAGCAGCTTTACACAATCAAAAGAATTATTTAAGTGTGTATGGAATGTGAGTGTGCATGAACTCCCTAAGATGGTAATAGGAAAAAACCCATCCTCATCTGGGTGATAACAGATAGCAGGAATTAATCCGCATTTATACTGTGTGTTAGGTGTGTTAGCCAAACAAACCCCTTACATTTTGCGAATGCACAAAAAAAGTGGCATTCTGCATACTGTTAGCATCTGCTCGAGAGTTCTTGTCTGGAACACAACACGGGTAAGAAAGCAACTGCTGATCCCAGGCACTGATAATAACCAACAGTCAGACATAACTTAAAGTAATAATGAGGCTGCTGTCTCATCTTTTTAAGATCGGAGCATGCCAGGTTTTTTTTTTCTTTTTCTTTTTTAGATGCTTGTGGATAGCTGTTCTACCTTCTACCTTCTCTTTTTAAGTTCCAATGCTTATAATGTCCAAGTTTTTCTTTTAAAGATTCATTTTGATCTTGGACATTTTGAATAAATGGCAAGACTTTACAATAAGTAACATAAAACCAAGTGCTTATATACAGAATAAGCAAAAAAAAAGTAACTGAATTTAGTTTTGACCTTCGCACTCCATCATGGTGAATCAAAGTTCTGGTGGATCTTGGGAACATTGGACATGACAAAAGAATACACCCTGAACAGAACGCAAGTCCATAAACAAGTCGCACTGTGCACATAAACATTCCCACCATTGGACAAATTACACATGCCAGAAAGACTTGCGAGGTGAGAGGAAACCAGAAAACCCAGGGGAAACCTAGATGGATACGGAGAGACCATGCAAACTCAACACTCTATTCTTTTGAGAAGAAATCCTGGAGCAGGAGCACTATAGGGCAGTAAAATCTTACACTGATTTTGTTCGGCTCTCTCATCCAGTCTGTGTGTACAGATTGAACTTGCCTGATGATTTTTTTTCTAACCACAGTCAAAAAAAAGGAGCCATGCAAGTTGATTGGTGCCACACTGGTTGATTGTCTGCCAAATGCGTAAATGTAAATGTACCAAGTAACAAAGAACAAATACTTTACTTAAAGATCGACACAGACCATACATGGTTTTCAACATTAGTATAACAAACGTATGTAAGAATGTATGTACTGTATGTTATAATAAAGAGAAAAAAATAAAATAGCCACTATAGCAAATAGTGCCATAGTGGCAAATAGTAAAAAATGCAATGGTCACGTGACAAGGTGTCAAAACAAACAAGATGCCCGAAACCCAAACAATTAAAGATTCTCGTCTTTTTTGGTTTGCTCTGTGTCTGCCATGTCACGTGATCTTACTGCCATGTAAAAGGTTGTACTTTTACTCCCTACATTTTAAACTAATATTCATTTTCCTATTTTTCTTACTTTATTATTTTTCTAATTTTTCCTATATTTTTTTGTTTTTCTTATATTTTTCATATATTTTTACTTACATTGTATATTTTGACTGTACAGATATTTTATACCTTCCTAAATTTACTTTCTATTTTGCTTTTTATATTTATTTCCTAATAATTAATAATCTTTTATTTTACGGTTACAGGCAGTTGTCTAAAGCATTTCACTGCATATCAGACTCTGTATGTCTGTGTATGAGACAAATAGAATTTAAATTTGAAGGTTAGGCCTTATTAGCACACTAAAAGTACAAGTTGCACAAAGACAAGTTGCGAGGCCAAGACAATAACTGTATAACTAATCATTTTTATGAATATTCTTTTTTATTTATTTTTACCTGTATAGACTAAATTGATATTTTATGTTTTTTTTTGTGTACATCTGTACTTTACTTGCCTTGTTTTTTTCCTATATGTGATACTTTTTACATCAGTTCAAGTTAACAGAAATGACTATCATGTCATTATGATTGATTAGCACACCAACGTGATTGACGGTTACTTGGGCAACAATCCCACCCACTTGGTCGACAGGGTTTTACTGGCTTCTTTTTAAGCATCTTAAACAGATGCACTTGCTAAGTGAAAATAGGAGTGATCTAGCTTAAATGTTTGGTTTGTGTTTTACACAAGTATTAGTTGTTTGTGAAAGTTAAAAAAAATTTTTTTTAAGAACCTCATGTTCTCAAGGGCATTAATATCAGTTGTTTTTAAAATACTGTATTAAAATACTGTTTCTTTGTGATTTTTTTTTTACTTTAAGTACATTATATAATAAGTACTTGAGTAAAGCAAATAAAGTGGTATATATATATATATATATATATATATATATATATATATATATATATATATATATATATATAATCTTATAAAATCGTTTCATATATTTCTGTTTAAATAAGCCAGTTCATCTTACCCCAACAAGTTTTGTGGCAAATGCTCAAGGTTTCCACTTGCTTTGTTGAAGAGGAATAGCACTTTAGATACAGTCACATGGGCAGAGCTTCTTACACTCCATTACTCCCTTAATCAGTCTACTGTTTACCCCTTGTTGGCACAAAGAGACCCAGACTTCACGCTCTCTATCCAATTGTACAGTACTGTCTAAACAAATCAACTAGAACAGCCAATACCTGTTATCCATTGCCTGACTATTCAGCAATATTTCCTGAGACTCACACCAGCATCGCAGGGGAAGTCAGGGGAAAAAGCATTTAAAGACCAAACAAATTAATAGATCTGAACAGAAAGGGTGTGCTGAGAGAGTCTGGGGATTGATTAATTTTTTAGCACAGGATGAAGATTTAAAAAAATAAAATAATGAGAATGCTCTTAGGCTCAACAGCAGGCTAATTAAACTTAATGCTGTATGCTGTTAAGATGCTTAATGCTGTTTTTTCTTAAAAGAATTCATTCAACATAATAAATGTTCAGGGCAGATAATACTACTCTGAACTTTTGTTGTTCTTCTTGCTTTATCTCGGCATAATAGACTGTCAGTCTGCCAAAAAAAAAAAAAAAAAAAAGCTAAAAAGAAAAATGGAAAATTGAATTTTCCTGGTACTAATGCTTCTTTGTGGTGCAACACTTAAATGTTCTCCAGTTTGTCAGGAGATCTTAAAATGTAAGGTGTCTCCAGCAATAACTGTTTGGAACTATAGGAGATAAAGCTGGACCTTTTTAGTTTTTTTAACACAAGGACATGGTTTCTCAGGACATGCTGCATGTTTTTTTGGAATATTAAATTTAATAGAGTGTGGGGGGGGATGAGCTGTTAAAATTGACTATAACCATATACCATGTGTGACATGCAGTTATTTAATTATAAAGCATTTTAATTGCAAGGTGATTTAGTATAAGAAGAATAAAGCACTTTAGGATATTTGGCTATTGGAAAATTCTTTGGGTCACATGACAAAAACCCTTTTGGTCATTAATTTCCTGCTCCAGCCTGCCCAGCTTTTTTTTTCTTTTTTCTTTTTTTTTTGCTTTTCTTCCAAAAATCTGAAAGCTGACCCATGGTCAGAAGAAGCACAAACTCGGAATGGAGTTTTTTTATGTTTTGTCGCCTTGTGGAATGCTTATATAGATTTTGAATTGGTGTGCGATCCACAATGTACATCACTTCACAAGTGAGCTCTTTTGAAAGGAAAACCTCTGGAGCATAACAGAGCAGAGATATATGAAGGGTGGCAGACAAGTCATGCTTAACACAAACATGTGAGTGACAGACAGAGTGACAACCAAAACGTGAAGCACCACAGATTCAGACCACATGCTTTTGGGTGTGCTCAAAATAAATATTAATAATCATGAATACAACCACATTTTTAGGACTAATTGCCTTGAACAGACAGGTTTTAATTATTCCATGACATAATCAACTGCCAACTTTCTTCCCATCACATCACAAACTGACTTTCTTGCCCACATGATCTTCAGTGCATGAGCTGTACCAGAGACAGCTGATCAAACACTGCAACACTGTTCAGTCTTCCAAGATCCCTGATTGTGCTGCGTTTCAGTTTAACCACTCTCAGCGCTTTCTGATTTCAAATGTATTGGTATCGATCAGGTCTCTTTTTATTGGAGAAACAACAATAACGTCTTAACTTTATTGCAATGTGAAACTTGCTGAACTTTGTTTTTTCATTCGTAACCATTACCACTTTGTGGTTCAAAGTAGTTTTGTAATTTCTTTCAGCTTGTTCTTAATGAATGGATCTTCATGCATTAATGCAGTCCTGGTCAAAAGTCTTAAGCCCCCTTATTTCTTTATATTGATTTAGATACAATTTAAGAATTCTGAACATGTTTTTTTTTTTTACTGCGACAAGCTGCAAAGTGCCCAAAGATACAATTTAAAAAATGTGTCATTTATGTAACAACCTGAGCAGCAACCTCATTTCCCCTCTCATCTGTTCCAACCACTCAGCATTCAGCATCAGCAGTTACTAATCACCGCCTGATCATCTGTCATCATCTGCACCTGGGTCAGGACTTTTTTTTTTTTTTTAATCATTCATAGGTCACTGTGTGGCTAAGCGAACAAAAATGAAATATATGAAATATATTTGAAATATAGCAAAAAATATGGCGTAGGCCTTTTGCACAGTACTGTATATTTATTATGTTTGAAATAGACAGGCTGTTACATAACAATATAGTGTTTGTAGTCTCTGTTTAATTGAACCAATGACCTGTGTATATACACATCAGGCTAAATAATTATTGGTTTGATTAGACAAATTATGTAGTGATCAATCAAGACTTCCGCCAATGAAATTAAGTGTCATTTTGATGTTTATGTAATTAAAATGTTTTTCTGTGCTATTTTGTCATGCACTGACTGGTCTAGTCAAACAAAAATACTTAACACATTTAGAGCTATTATTATTATTATTATTATTATTATTATTATTATTATTATTATTATTATTACTATGGGTGTAACTATCTGTCCATGTAGGTTTTTCTATAAAAGAAAAAAAAAGAAAGAAAAAGAGAGAACTTAAAAACATATTTTGTATTTATAACATGCATTACCTTATAGACCTGCTTTATATTATTTAGCTACTGGGCAGCACGCTTTCCTCCAATTACTCCGGTTTTCCCCACAGTCCACAGACATGTATTGTAGTTTGTGTGTACGCTCGTGCTTGTATGTTGCTATAGCAACGCAGTCCTTGGCAATGCAACCTTCAGCAGTAACCACCAGCATGAAGTCATGGGTCACTGCTTTGAAAGGATGCATATGTAGAATCAATTGCTTGTGGATTTAGCAACACCTTATACAAAACTATGACTTGAACGTACTGTACCTCTTCTTGTTACTAACATTCATCCAGTTATTAGTAACAATCAGAAAGTCTGATAATGCCAGCTCACACATGGCCACAAAACTGGCCAATTCTCCCGAACACAATATTAACTGCTCTACACGGACTAATTAGTGACCTACGTTGCCTCTGCAGTCAGTCTGTCTAGGAAAACATTTACTCACAATTAACATTTATTAGCTGTCTCTATCTGGAGCTGACTGTTTAATCTGACTCTTGGCCTACAGTAGGTTTATAGATTTAGTTAATGTGAGTATGTTATACATTTATTCAACAGCAGTTGTCATAATGAACTTTTATATACATTTGTAAAATAAGTTAAAAAAAAAAAAAAAAAAATATATATATATATATATATATATATATATAATTCTGGGAATATTTGGTGAAAGTGAGTTAGGCAATAAGCATCCATCCATATCATGGAGCTCATGTGTTAAAGATTACACCCCCTGAGCCTGTGTTTTTTTTTTTTGTTTTTTTAGAGCTACAGTTTTATTTATTTATTTATTTATTTTCAATTGTCATATTTGAGAGATCCTAGCCCACAATGCAAGGTCTCTAATTTTGTCCTACAGCCTCCCCCTCACCCAGGTTCTGCTCTTATCTGAAAGCACCAGACATCAGCTGAGCACTTGCTTCCTACACAGTGCCTGCAGAGAGGTCTCGACATGAAGAGTTTCGTATCCATTTGTGAACAAAATGGAGAGAAACCCCTAAAATCAGCAGAGCGACATTACAGCAGCACTCTCAGGGAGAGGCAGAGCTCTGTAAGGGAAAAATGGAGTACATACTTGCTTCAATATATATATATATATATATATATTTTTTTTTTTTCCAAAGCTAACTTGACAGAGACAGTGAAATGTCCTTTCTTGTTTAAAGAGACTGTAGTGTACTCTAAAGCAGCATGACTCATGGCTGCCTCCTGCATCCAAGGGCACCTCTTTATGCCGATCAACTAGTTGTAACGCATGCCATGTATCACTTCCTGTACATCTCTATCCTTCGACAGCTCCAGCATCTGTGTGCTTTACTGACGACATGCAGAGAAGCAACTTGCCAAAAAAAAAAAAAAAAAAAATACAGAGCTGCATTTACAGTAGAACCGACAACTTTGTGCACAAAGTGCGGACATGGGTTATGCAGCTGCTAAAGTCGTTTTTATTTTATTTATTTGGTTTCTATACTGATTTAACAGTCCATATTTCCTGCAGGTAGTACACTGATCAGAGTTTTTTTTTTAATGTGAGGTTTAAAGTTTTGTGTTGAGGTTTTTTTTTTTTCCCTCTTCTTCACTAGCATTCAGACCGAGGCCTTTAGGACTATTATACTGTACAATATATTACCAATATACTGTACTGCTGTACGAATAGTCATAGCTGTCATAGTCATAGCACGTTCAACATGTTTATTTTGGTTTAATTTTACAATATGGCTTTAAAACTCATTAGCTTATCAATAGCACTTGCCCAGTTATGTGCACAACATAATAAAGTCATAAGTTACTAATAAATCAATATCATGATAATGGAGGGGGGAGGTTATGCCATTTGTTTTTTTCAATTGGATAATTATTAAAATTAACAGAGGTTGACGGTAACTAAGTGCATTTACTTTATTATTGTACTTTATTATTTCACTTTATTATGGTACAGTATTGTATGTGCCAAAATGTATAGTACTGAATCTCGCAGATATCAAGCGGCACCAAGTTTGCTGTTATGAGAGAGAGAGAGAGAACTATTAGGACTTTTTATTAAGTACAGTGGCAAATGCAGGATGTTAACATTTTGCTTAAGTAATATTTTCCCTAGGGTATCTTTACTGTAACTAAAGTAAAGGATTTGTGTACTTTGTGTCCACCTTCAGTAATTAGCCATTTTAAATGATTAATAATGCTATGTTTGTGTAGTTAATACAGGCCTCAAATGGCATTCCATAATAAAAATTCAAACATTTAGCTTGATATATTGCAGGTACAGCAGCATTAAGCTCTGTTTAATCTGCATGCACAAAATTGCCTTTTGATGTTTGTATCAACACATGTTCGCCATATAGTCACGTAGGAGGAAAGAGACAAAGCCTTTTTCAGTGGCCAAAGGTTTCCTGTTGTAAGAGTTGAGGTCATTGCTGCTGCATTTCTAGTGTACAGTATTAGTTCCACATTTATGGTTTTGCCATGTTGATTCCCAGAGACAGGAAACTTAAGCAGCTTTTTGCTAGATCAGTGCTGCTCCCTGCTCTGGGATTTTTATTTATTTATTTATTTATTGAGCTCAGTGTAGTAAAAGAAAAGTGTCCTACTTTTACAGCAGTTTCACAGGCATTTACATAACATGGGCTCAGCCTTAAAGGGATTAAATATGGCAGGTTTTCTACAAGTGATTAATTGTCATATAAATCATTCAAAAACACACAGCAATCCCTTAGTAATAAGTGATGAAATCCTATCGAGGTATGACAGAGGCCCTTTTATGTCTCCTCTTCATTCTAATGAACCAGAATCCCGTTACAGGGAAGACCAACCTGGGATTTGTTTTAAATCCCCGAGCTTAGAAATAAAACAAGGGTGAAAATTGCTAATCTGTGAATAATATAGAGGCTTTAGAAATTCCTCGTATATCCAAACGGGATGAATGCTAATGGGCTGCATGAGCTTGATCTTATTACTGCCTCAGTGGGCTTAAATCATTTATTCTACAGCACATAAATTGGAAAAGAAATCGATAAACAAAGAACAACATGATGCTACATTAGGCACCGAGTGTAAATGTTTTATAAGTTGCCTTTTAATTAGCAGATAGCGGGATACAGTATTGGGAATCACTTTCTAATGTCGCTAGGAGTAACTATTAGAAATCAAAACATTAAGATGATCAGATTTAAGTGAACCTGGGTGGCTAAGGTCAGCAAGTATCAAAAGACTCTTTTGATTCCTGTTCACCTTGGCCTCGCAGCTCCACTTTAATCTGTTCATCTTTATGTTTTTTCAATCTTTTTAATCATAAAACTTAAACACATGAAGAAAGAACTGGATTCTGATCTCAGATGTGGACCTGACATTCATACACATGCAATAAGTCACTATAATCTAGCTGCCATACACACAGTAAGGCACCATGCAGACATCAGAGAAGAATAAAGGATGACATGACTTGTACACAACCTGAAACCAGATATTAAAAAGTATGTGAAATATGCCATTATACTGTATGTGGAATCTCTTTCCAAGGAGTTCACCAACACCATAGATCATTTAAAACCTCTGGTTTGAACATATTGGATTGTTGAATGTGTCAGGCTGTGTTTGGCTGCTAGATACAAGTATTGATTCTTTTGCTCAGATTCCTCCTATACATGCATGACGTTAATAACTCAGAAAGGTATAAAATGAACACAAGGAAGGATTCTTCAATTTACTGGACATTTATTTTATTTCCTGAAGAGTAAACAGTTAGATAAATGATCACAGTTTGTCGTGCATTGCAAACTGGCTGACCTTTAGAAATACTTTAAAATCAGTTTATAGGCTCAAGTCAAAAGTAAACAGTCCATCCCATTTAGTATGTACTGGATGGATATATATCCAATAAATATATGGTGAAAGATGTGATAGCTTCATCATACTAAGAAAACCTTTTACTTTGGTTTTATATATATATATATATATATATATATATATATATATATATATATATATATAGGTAAAAAAAAAATATGTAAAAGATTTGAAAACATCTAAAACCTTGGCTTCTTAGGAATTCCTTTAAAGGTCCAATTATGGTAATGGTCTGGACTGTATCTGGGAGCCAAGTTCCTGGAATGTGCAAGTGGTGCTCATGAATGATTGTGATTCCCACAGACAGATTCGTCTCTTCTGCAATTTTGTGACGAGGTATCCATAAACCACCCTGTGCTTGATGTCTTCTGTAAATGTCAATCAGTTTCATCAAGAAATTTTTATTGCAAGTCCCGGTTTGACTTAAACACCTCTCATATTTAGTTTGTGTGAGAATAAGGTGTACCCAAAATAAGTCATAGCGGACAGAATAAAACCCACACTGTCTTGTTGGCATCAGATTTGGATGCCCCTGTCTGTCTGTCTTCTGGTCTTCTTCCTTTTATCTTTTGTCAATTGGACATAAGAAATAGTAAGAAATAGCTACTTGGCATGGCACTGAATTTGAAATTCAATCTCTGAAACAATATAAAAAAAATCAAATTGATTTCCCATTGCAAACATCTCTGCGTGCTTTCAGGACATGCTGGGGAAATACCTTGTAGACACATGACACGTTAAAGGAAAAAAAATGCAAGAAGCAAAAATGACTCCTCTCTCCAGACCCAGCTTCAGGATATTAAAATATACCATGTAGATTTAACTTAAAAAGCATAGCTAGACTTGAAACAAAAATAAAAACATAATAACACATTTACAGTGCATATTCAGAAATGTGAAACAATATTTAAAAAACGAAAACATGATTGTCCATAGTAATAAGGCAGTTTTGAGTCAGATGAGTAAAGCCTGTCTCTAGTTAGCTGTCCTCATCTCGTTGTTTCTTACCCTCTCTGTTGTCTTCCCTGATACACATACAGTACTTGTGCTTCTTGAATGTTTTCTTTATTGTTTCCTAAGACAACTACAGTACATGTGGTAATACAGTACATACCCATACTTTTGTGCATGCATGGTTTGACTTACAAATTAGTCTAAAAATTAACTGTGTATTTACATTAAACAAACTATCATCTGCCTTCCAACATGTCAAATAAAGTTTTTTCAGGTTTATACTGTATGTTTTCTACAGTGGAACCTTTGATTGTGAATGACATGCGTTTTGCCTACCAAGTGTCACATGATGAACTGTGCCAATAGTTTTTCTCTCTCGCATGTAGTCAAAATCTGTGCGCGCATGTACTGTTTATTATAACATTGTGACCATGTGTGTGTGTGTGTGTGTGTGTGTGTGTGTGTGTGCGTAAAGCAAAAGCAAGTGTCATTAGAGAGATTCCTTATTAAAAAGTTTTCTGACAAAGCAGTGTTTCCGTTAGCGTGTGCTTGAAAGTCGCCCTACACAGTAGCTCCCTCCCTTCTCCTCTCCACTTGTCTTCACATATATATAGATTTAAGATTCAAAGAACTTTATTAATCCCAGAAGGAAATTGCTTAAATACACACACTAATAGAACCTAAAGGTCAGGTTAATTTGTTTTTATTTTTACTTTATATTTTGTATGTTTTTGGATTATGGAATGAATCATCAGATTTTCCATTATTTTTTAAGGGGAAAATTCACTTTGATATATGAGTGCTTTGATATAAAAGCATGCTTCCAAAACGAATTATGTTCGCAATCCAATGTTTACCTGTATTTAGGTTAAGAAAATAGGAACCAGCTGATTGTCAATAAATGATAATAAACATAAAACTAAATGAATATAAAAAGGACCATGGTATACACACAGCAAGAATAAAAGGCATTCTTCCTCTAAACACTATAGCAATTTTTCAAAGATTCTGTAATGAAAAAAATATTGTAAAGAACATTGTACTTTTTGAGCATGTATAGTCATTTACATGTCATTTACAGTATTAAACCTTAAATCTCAACAGGTGCAGATCTGTTCTGAAAAACAACACTGGTAAATGACAAAAGTAAAAAAAATTAATAAATAATAATAATAATAATAAAATTTTGATATGTCATGTAGAACCAAAGTTTTTTGGAAATTTTACTGATATAAGAATATGGATATGACAACACAAATATGTAGATACACAAATGCTTATTATTATTATTATTATTAGTAGTAGTAGTAGTAGTATTTGGTCATAGAAACAACAATAAACAACTATAAAACCATTTGATCATAATTGTCTGTGGTATTTTTCTGTATGTCTATATGAGCACTTTTTTATTTTATTTTTTTGTTCAGTCACATTTACACAGTTTTATCATATTTTTTTTACTGTAGGTTGTGTAAAAAAATATTAAAAATATAAAAAATATTTAATATTGCAATACTGACCATGTAGTGAGCCTAATGTAAAACAAATCTGGCTAAAAATGCTCTGGGTCTTCAGAACTAAGGGCAGTGAAACATACCTGAAATAATTTAATTACTTTTCTAACTTACAACAAAAAAAGTTATATACAGTTATCACTTCACTTCATCTTTTATTACCATTGTTGTCTCATGGTGATAAAACAAGAAATGGTTAAAAAAATAAAATAAATAAACACAGAGGTTCTACTAGTCCCCAAACACCTGTTAAAATGCTCATGTGGAGGGGAAGAAAGTTTCTGTTATAAATCCCTGATACTGTAGACTTTCCTTAAATCCTTAATAAATATACTCAAGGGGAAAATCCTATAGTCCTAAGCTTTATCTTGTGAAAAAAAAATAAAAATAAATAAACATACGGCAGGGTCACGGGTGTGTTTTTATTGTTTTTATTCGAGCCAGAGGGCAGAAAATGTACTGATAAACTTAATATATAAAGTATCTGGTTTAATATTTAAACTTATACAATGAGATAAATAAGAGTACTAACATATACATTTAAAATGTTTTAATGGTAACATTTTATTACCTTCCATTTGACATTAATAACTTGTACATTCATCATATTAGTTTTATTTCACTTGTGCTACACATAATATGATGCAGTTTTACCCTTGAAGTACAATTAAACACTGCAACACAATTTGCATGACAACAGTTTTTTTTTGTTTTTTTTTTAAGGCCATAAATGATACATTTCAATGCAACACACAACGGCCAGCAAATATTATATTGGTGTTGTTTGTACAAGACTCTGTCCCAACCACAGAAATTATTTTCTGTGTGACTGAAAGTTATTACTAGTACATGCTGGGTTCTGCTGGGTTCTTTTATTGATTTACTTCTACACATACGCCAGTAAAGATAATGTCGCTTTCTTTATTTTGGTTTGGGGATTTTTTTTCCAATGCTTCCTTACCAAGTACAGTATAATAATGCACAGGATAATTCGTGTTCTCAGGTTGTTTCATGAATTTGTATTCTGGTTAAAGGATGTCCCATTTTTTAGGGTTGGATCCCACTCTTTTGCATACTGTACATATACTATATAAACAAACCTGCTATGAAATTCTATCCAAACACATTCTTTAATATGGAGTCGGCCCCTCTTTCCTTTTGAAACTATAACGGCTTTCACTCTCTTTGGAAGGCCGTCCACAAGATGTCGGAGTGTTTCTGTGGGATTTCTTGTCCATTCATTCTGTAGAGCGTTTATGAGGTTGGACGAGAAGGTCTGGCTCGCAATTTCCGTTCCAGTTCATCCCAAGGAGGTTGAGGTCTCAGGGCTCTGTGTTCGGGCCGGTCGAGTTCTTCCACACCAAACTCATTAAACCGTGTCCTTATAGTCCTTGCTTTGTGCACTGGGGCGGAGTCATATTGGAATAGAAAAGGACCTTTAACAAACTGTTAAAGGTACAAAGTTGGAAGAATTCAGCCAAAACATGGTATTGGTCTCATCTACAGTAGGTGGAAAAATTGTTTTTTAGATAGGATCATATAACACAATTTTTTAAAAATATTTTAATGCTTCTTATGTCCCAGTCCATGCTATGTTTTGTTTTTTAGAAATATGCATATAAGTTTATATTGTTATCAGATAAAAAAACAACATTTTCATTCAAATCTTTCAATGAAACTTGGCCAATTTAGATTTCACATGAAAATACATAAACGTAAAAACAAAAACGAAAAAGTGTTTTATGATAAAATGCTAAATTAAGATATTGCAAAATGAGTTTGACATTGTTACAGACACTACATATTTTACTTTCTAAGCTTTTACAACAAAAAAAAAAACATATTTTATTAATTTAAGCAACAAATTTTACAGGTCATATGCTTCTAGAAGCTTAAAGCACATTGTAGTATCAGTACTAACAAAGAGATATAAGACAGTACAACTCTGAAAATGGCCATCCTTTGGGCACATATAAAACCATCCCTCCAAAACCCAGCTTGAATTTAATCTTAAATTAATTTCTCAAAATATTAAAATTTTGAGATTACAATACAATATAACCACTGTATCTTTTAGTCTAGGTCAGTACATGCATGGGGAAGTCCGCTGTCTAGACAGATGTCTAAATAAGGATCATTGGCACCAGACACAAGGAAAGTAAGCTACAGAAGGTCTGTATTAATGCATATTCATGGAAAGTTTCCTGCAAGTTAAAGGTATGGTAGCGTGAAGAGGCTTAGAATCCAAACTGCTTAAAGTCTAGTGTGAAGTCTCCATAGGTGCTGATTTGGATGATTTGCTGCTGCAATGTGTTTCGTGAAAGCCAAAGTCGACACATCTGTCTACCAAATAGGCACTTGTAATTCCAGATATTAAAATGGAATCTTGTATCTCTCTGAACTGCACAAAATTTTATAACAAGTCTTTAGTTTTGTTAAATACTTCAGAATAAAGTGGGATATTGGTATGTAGATAAATAAACAGATGGAGGAACTGCTAGGAGGAATAAAACTAAAAGAACCCTGATCAATTTGAGGACACTGACCTTTTTTAACGACTCCGTGGAGATCGATGAGCATTTCTTTTTTTTTTTTTTGGCAGTCTGTGACATTTGAATTTTAGCTGAACAGACATGGGGTCTTCGGGGGAATGAAGATCTCATATAATTGCTCACGTGCCAAGCTTTGTGAGAACTAACAAAGAAGCTGAATCAATAATTGTGTGATGGATGGATATTGCAAGAACCTCATATAATACAAAACACCCAATCAAGGAGAATTTCTTTGTTAAGTATACTCTTTTTCTTCTGTAATGTTGCACATTGTCCTACTTTGTGAACAAACCACACTGTAATGCAAGCACTCAAACAAGACAGCCATGTGCAGAGACAGGTGAAAAAGTTTAAAGAAGGGGAAACCATCACTGAAGACAAGCCACACAGTGGGAGACCATGAACTGCGATAAAGAGGATTTTGAAAGAGGATTCGAGAGTTGGGTTCAACGGTGCCGCAAATGCACGGCTTGTGATGGAGATTGTTGGGTATAAAAGAAGCGTGACTCTACCAATTTGTGCAATATGAATGCCATGTTATGACACTTAATGAAAAAAGTTATGCTCACATTTGCATTACTTTCTCTACAGCTTTTGTAATTGCAAACACTGGAAATAGAAGAAACTATATTAGAACATAGAGAGAATATATTCCTACTTATTTATTTATTTTGCTCGAAGCTTTTCATCACATGCAAGTTGCAATTCATATTCAAATTATAGGACATCACAAAACAGAATTAAAAAAATTTTCACATTCAACAAAAAGGCAGAGAAAAAAAAATATGTCATCCACTAAGGACCAGCGCTGTTTATGGAGAGACGTACAGTATACAGTAAAAACATCCTTTTCATTACACACAGGTGAAGTCGCTCATTACAGTAAATTGCTTTTGTGCAATTCCTTCTCCCATTCTCCCGGACCACCACGCCACCTGCTGCCACAATCGCATATCCTGTATCTATCATTCTCACACAACAAGTAAAAAAAGTAGCTCTTGGATCTGACCAGTAACAGCATGTCTCAGCAATGACACCAAAATGAGATGTTTTTTTCATGTCACCACTTCACCTTTGTGATTCCTCCAGAGGAGATTGGTAATTACAGCTTTTAATAGAGAAGGCTCAAGTACCTGAAGATAAGAGCTTATCATATTTCTACATGTTGCTTTTATGTGATCCTTGCTGTGCGGTTCAACACCAGTCCACTTATCTGGTCCTCACAAATTAAGAGGGTTTGATGTGTTAAATACCTTGTCCAACTCCTCTCCCAGTAAGACGGGTACCATTTTTATTTATTTACTTTTTCTGTGCTACTAAAGGCACTTACAGGGATAAAGTTAAAACAGTTTAAATAAAATCCAGAACCAGGTTTTATAAGATGATGCATCTTAGTGAGAACTGAGAGTGTGCCTTATGGAGTAAAATGCAAGGAAGAGTCTTGGGGACATTCAGATGAACAAAACAATGTAAAGGATTTAGACAATGTAGCATCATATCAGGGGAAACAGCACCGGGTAATCAATATTCAAATAATAAAGTACGTCCTTAATATGTCACTTTTCTGCAGAGAATACAAAATTTCAGCAGGTTCCACTTAAAGATCACATTGCTTTAACAAACAAGGCTATAAAGTCTGTTATTTTTTATTGCTCGTTTGCTAACTGTTATCTATCCACCCATAATAAACACAAAGTATGTGAACCTTTTTGGAATTTCATGTTTTTTCTGCATTAAATTGTCATAAAATGTGATCTAATCTTCATCTAAGTCATTTAAAGTGCCCGAAATGATAAAAAAAACAAAAATAAAAATTATTTTTAATTTCTTCATTGGAAACAGCCATAAAAACATCAGTGCTAATGGAAAAAGTATGTAAATTACTGTAGTTTACACACTTATTAGAGTTAATGACCTAATTAACCAACTAACTAGAGTCAGGTGTTAGCCTTAACTTGGAGTCTTGTTAAGAAAGTGGGTTTAAAGGTGTAGACTAGAGCTATTTTGACTGATTTTTAAAAAACACTCGGACTTTTTGAGAGGAATACGCTTATGTGAGCCAAGCCTCGCCAAAACAGGCTTTCAGTGGATCTATGATCAAGAACTGCTGATTTACATAAAGATGAAAAAGGTTACAAAGGGACGTGCTCTTTCGACAGTGCGTGGTTGAGGTCAGCCAGTTATTAATTCCAAGGGTTCACTTACTTTTTCAACTACCATTTTGAATGTTGAATGAGTGTTTTTAATAAAAACATGGGCGATTTTAAGAGATGAATTGTTTTTTGTTATAATTTTTAGAAACATTATTCAGTATTTGTCAAATGATTACATTTCAGATCACAAAATTTATGACAAATTAATGCAGAAAGCCATACAATTCCAAAAGGTGCACATACATACATACTTTTTCTTGTCACTGTATTCATCAGTTCTCTGTACTGCTTATCCTGTGTAGAGTCACGAAGGTTATTCTTGGGTAACTTAAGGCAAACATATGAGTACCCCATGGTTGGGGTGCAAATTCATTGCAGAGCACAAGAGCGCATGCACACACACACACACACACACACACACAATCACAAACCCAGTCATATAATACAGGCAATATGCAAACACCAGTCAGCCTCAACATGGCGCGTGTGCTAACCACTAAGCCACGATGCTTCTATTGCTAACTGTTCTTACACATATGATATGCACTACCAGTTAAAAGTTTGGACACCCCTTCTATCGCCATGGTCTTTCCTGATGTTTATTTCTTTCTACACTGTAAAACAACACTTAAGGCGTTTCTCCAAAACACACCATAATCTCCTCTGAACAGTTGATATTGAGATGTTTATCTGCTCCTTCTGCTCTGTAAAGCTTCATAACGGCTCTAATCTGAGGTGCTGGTTGTTAATTGGTGATTTCTGAGGCTGGTGACTCTAAATGAACTTCTCCTCTGCAGCAGAGCTCAGTTTTGGTCTTCATGAGAGACAGTTTCATCATGGAGCTTGATGGGTTTTTCATAAATGACACAATACTGTTCTTGCGAGACCTGTTCCAGAACAGCTGACCTTCATGTCTTAAAATATAACATCTGACTGTGGTGGTGTTGGTGTTACTTTATATTCAATATAAAGTATATTACAATTAATTCAATATGTGTTATTTCATGAATCCAAACTTGTGGCCAAACTTCTGATTGACTAATTAGGTCTGAAGACAAAAACATTGGCAAAGTATCCATAAAAATTTGAATGTAAAAAAACAAACAAAAAATAAATAATAAATTTAGATGTATTAATTATCCTAAAGTCAGGGTACAGTCCAAGCAATCTTGAAATGATGGAGATTAAATGTTTTGTTAATAGGCTTGTTAATGTCAGTTAATAGTTTCACTCAAAGTAAACTTTGGCTCTGTTACAGTTCTAGAATTAAGAATTCTGCTCAAAGCCCTTTTCTACAGTAATTATCAGTGCGCCTTAATCACTAAACTAACTCCCTTTTTCTAATAAAAAAAATTAGGAGAATGCATAATATTAGAATGTTTGTACTGCCTTTATAAAAACAGTACCTTACTACCTAGATTTTAAGTACATTAATAATGTGAAAAAAATTGAGTACTGTTCTAGAATGTAAAAAAAATAAATCCAAACTGGAGTCCAAACTTTTGACTGGTACTGTATGATAAAATGTGAAATGGTTTTCTCAAGTTTTTTACACATTTTGTATTATTAACGATACTATCATCCAACATCATGACGTCACATGACACTGTGCTGGGGGTCCTATTTAATCTATAACGTCTTGAGAAATATATATATATATTTTTTTAAATGTGCAAAATGATTCAGTTTACAGCTGTGACAAACATTCAGCTCAAATGAAAACTGTTAAAATGCAAATAATTACATCAGTTATCACCATAATAAGGGAAACTGCCTAGTCTCCGGCTTTATGGTTGTCTGATGGCAACAATCCTAAAAACGATCATGTGGATGTGGGAGCGAGCGCTTTGGTGTTTTTTCACTGCATGTAACATTAAAGACATTTTTATAAAATATGTTTCTTCCTCAAAATGTCTTTTCAAGTCTATTAGCACCCTCCGAACGCACGTACACACACTTCCGCCAACCCTGTATAAACCATTTAAAGCTTGAAAAATGACATGCAGTGAATAAGCTCATTGCAGCATGGGGGATAAAAGAGGCGAGAATATTGATGGGAATGTTATGTGCTTTATTTTCTAAACCCCTGCTATTCTGCAGTCTAATGCTCTCCTGCTGAACTCGCACCAGAACAGAGAGTATTACAGAATTTCAAGCTGTACAGTTCATCTCCTGCTCCTGCTGCAGTGCCTTTGGAAGACTATTTTATTTCTAAGGCCTATATATATAATATATTTAATTATATAATTATATACAGATAAACACCTTAACTTATTACTCAAACCACATTTGTGGTACATTTAACCTTCCTTGGCACTTCAATTGCTTGTCCGAATAAATTACTGGTCAACTTTTGATCTTTTTTTTTGCCGCTACAGAGAATTTTATTTTAGATTCATTACACATCTCTGCAACTTATATATGAAGACAGGAAAGATGTCATTTTTGCCAAATCAGTGTACGAGTTCATGCAAGCTAAATCTCTAGAAATATCTAACATGAATATGTAAAAAAAACACCAACAACAACAACAAACTGCTTGTTGACATGAAATCAAAGAGAGGCTTTTACTCACAACCTTACAATGAGAGAGAGAAAGAGTCTTGAGAGTTATTTCTCTATGTCGTGTTGAGGATGTGAAGTGAGCAGGTGCAGCTGGTGTTGCTCTGATTGCCAACATCATCTTGCCGAATTGTAATTATCTCACTGCTTGAATTCTTGGCATGCTAAAATGGCTGTCTGGGAAATCATTTTGAAGGAGAATCTGGGCAAATGCATGAGCACAAGGTGAGTGGACGGCTTGCATGAAGATTTGAGAGTGTATACTCGAAGCGAAGTAGTACTGCACCATTAGCAAGACCAGTTTTTCTTTCCAAGAGAAACGGAAGAAGCATCAACCAATAACAATTTAGTGTGTATCGGTTTCATGTAGTGAAAACTTTTAAAATTTGATGTATTTTAAAGATACAATATGATATGTTTCTAAAACTTTTATATTTAAAGACCCTATTGTGACTGTAGCATCGTGGCATCACTGACATTTAGACAGTTGCCACCTTGTTGCTACCACATACTGTAGTTATGCATCAAAGGGAAATCTGCTTGTTCTAGGAAATAATTTTTAGCTAGAAAGCTTTTAGACAGCATTAGGAGTATTGTATTGGCTTCTCTGTTTGTTAAACTGGCTCATTTCCCAAAAGGACATTTTCCATCCAGACAGAGACCATACAAAAAAAGTTACTTTCTGCCTGCTCAGGATTTCTGCTGAAGATCGCTTACGATCATCAGCAAAAACTTCACCAACCAGAATGTTGGGGGAGACGAACAGGAAAAATAACTCTGACTTTGGGACAAAAAGTTATCTAAATAAAATAAAGTTTTTTTTGCACCTACAGTAAAATTTGATCTGAAAGGGAAAAAAAACCTTGATTTAAAACAATGCAATTTAATGTGCTTGTATATTTCACATGAAAATGTCATTTTGAGCAATTCAGATTTAATTGATCCTACTAAAATCCTGTTGTATTCAATCTTTAGAAATACCATCTTCATTATTTTTTAACTAATTCAGGCTGCCAAAATTGAAATCTTTAAATTAGCTTAACAATATTCAGGAACCGCTGGTCAAGTGGCAGAAAAAAAACTTTACACAACACCCCCCTAATTGATATTTTCAAAGCAAAGCAGGCGTGCTCTTTTATTTAAACATGATAGTGATGGTTGTGATTTACCCTGCACTCAGTAATGCAAATACTGTCGGGTTCAATTACAAGATGGGTTTTATTCTCTCAACAGCAAAAACAACAGACATGCTGTTGACATCTCATTTAATTTATATTGTTTTAAAATAAAGGTAATAGTAAGAAGTATGTAATAAATCAAAATGATATTTTTTTCATTTAACCATCCTTATATGCAGTGAAATTTTAACAAAGAAAAACAAATGAGTATTCTACAGTGGTAGACAAAAGTGATTTATTTATTTATTTATTTTTAATAATTAGGGTTAGGATAATAAGAATAATTTATTTTATGCAATGCAGTTAGAAGTTATGCTCTAAACTACATTGCATGCAATTGCTTCACAACAATCAATATTTAGAAGTCCTTTATTCTTCAAAACCTGGGCATCGAGTCAAAAAAGACGTCTGTAGTACTTTGGTGTCGCTCGTTCAATCCATTCCTGCTTAATTGCTTCCTGAAGATCATGTACAGGAATTTGCCAGAGAGGTTAAGGAACTTAATCCCATTTTGTTACTGAATGCGACCGTATTTGCATTACTGAGTGTAAGGGAAAGGAAAACCATCGCTAGGACATTTGAGTGAAAGAGCTCCATGGCTTTGCTTTGAAAATTACAGGTGGTGTTCTAGCACATACATGTAACTCTTCTTTTTTTTTTCTTTCCTCTCTCTGGCGCCAAACTGGCAATCCAGCCAGTTAGTTAAAAGTGCTGAAGTCTGATCAGCAAGTATACTTCTACAGTACAATGTGGACCGGACAACAGGACTCAGCAATCCAATGCTCTCCCGGAGACCTACCTGCATTTTGTCATCCTAAATATTAATACCTGGATTTTGACAGCATGAAAGTTAAAAATAATGAAGATGGTATTGTTAACAATTGAATATATACTGTACGGTTGGACCAAAGTCTATTCATAGTTGAAGAAGAAAAGTATTCATAGTTGAGTATTATTTCATCTCATACGGAAGTAGTCGTAAATGAGGGCCGAGTTTAAAAATGGTAACAGAACCATTCCCGAGAGATTTGAATGATAAAGTTATTCTGTCTATCGTTATGAAATTCCGCCGTTCTGGAAGTGTACACTGTATCAACATTAGGTGATTAAATCGTCTACTTCTGCAGGAGTCTGAAACAACCTTTGTTCCGCGATGTGTTTGAGAATCTGTCTAACAGCGATGCGGTGCACATACACACTTCAAACATTTACATTGCGCATACTATGGTAAATCAACACGTTTAAAATGTGTGTTAGTTACTTTCAGGAGAAATAAACTCGTAGGTCGCAAAAAGGGTAATAACAGGGTTTGAGGAATTGGTTTGAGTAGATTTCCATTTATCTAGATTTCTGCTCAATTTCATTCATGTTTATGCATCTGACTAACTGAACTCAGACGTGTTTCCAAGACAAAGACCTGAATTTAGTCACAAATGCCCTGTCCATGACCTCAGGAACAGAATATTAATGTACCATTTGATGGTGTACTTTAATATACAAGAGTACAAGGAGTGTGTGTGTGTGTGTGGGGGGGGGGGTTGTGTTTAATTTAACTATTAATTAAGCAAAGACTTTAAAAGGAGGAGACTTTTCACAACCCACTGACCTTATAGCAGCAAATTGGAAGTTTGGAATGTGAGGAGCTTGACTCTGACATTTTTAGGGCAATAAAAAAATATTTAAAATATGGTGGGAAGTAGTGTGGAAGTAATGAATATAAAAATGGAGTTGAGTGTGCAGGCTTGGCATGCTGATTCAGACTTTGGCAATTAAAGCCAAACTGAAATAAACTGGGACAACATCTGAGTTAAAAAAATATGGAGGTTTATGTTTACAAGCCTTTCACAGAAACACTCGTATAGAGCAACATATACTAGTGCTTTGTAGTTTCTGTCAAAAGCCTAGTCTCATGCTAACACGAGTACATACAGGCTTTGGCATCAAGCTAGAACTGTTTTTAAAAAAGCATTTGGTAAAACGAGCCAGTGCAGCGACAAAAACAGCACAAGCTAAAACTCATATGTGTCTTCAGTGAAAAGGTGAATCTGTTTTTCCCCTAAATGTCCAGTCACCCGATTTGGCCTGCCAGGCCGTTCAGTTCAGACAGAGACGATCAGGTTGACTTTCCTCATGTTGGAAACTAGAGGCTTGAAGAGAAAGCGGACAGTCGGATAGATAGAGATTCTTTCTGCCTTGTAGGCAAACGCTACTGATTTCCATTTGATGCCAGAACTATAAGATAACAGTTTAGGGAGCACAGCGGTAGGGTGATGAAGGAGAACAAAAGGTTGCATGGATGCATTCCAGTACTGGGTTGCTTATAATGTTGTATTTGATATTGCATCAAATGGTGCAGTAATGGCTCAGTGTGTTAAAGCCATTCAAGCCCCAGCTCCGCCAGGTTGCCAACGTTGGGCCCTTGAGCAAGGCCCTTAACCCTGTCTGCTCAGTGGTTAAGGCTTTGGACTATGGTTCGAAAAAATCCTATTTACTGTACAAACCCCATCACCAGCAAATTCTTCATGTTGGGCTCTTAAGCAATGTCCTTAATGTAGGTCGTTTTGTAAGTCTGCCAAATACCTAAATGTAAATATGCATGATGTCTGGCACTCGTTTGTCCAGTGCGCAGATGCTAGGTCGGATTGAGATCTGGGGAATTTGGAGGACGGATCAACAACCTTCAGCCCGAAGTGTTCTGATACCTTTCTGTCATGGTCTGATTTTTTTTACAGCATTTTGTGCTGCATTTGCTTTTATGTGGGATTGGACCAAATGGGCCACCCTTTGGTCTCCATAGGCATATTTGATTCTTGGGGGGCACATAATTCTGTCACCAGTTTAAGATAAGATAGGAAATATGTTTTATTGCAATTAAAATAACACAAGATTTATTTTGTTGACTCTCATAAGCAGCAAAAGCAAGATACTTAATATTAGTAATGGTTAAAATAACACTTTGATGGTAACAATATTACCAAAAATAAATAATTTTAAAAGGCAGCAGTGGTTCAAAAGTAAAGAAATCAATAAATTTATGTATTTAGGGGTTAAGGTAACTGTTCATATTGCACTGTTTGGTCTACAGCAGCCAATAATCGGTATGTGTGGTTAAGGAGGGGAAAATTAATTGAGGATACAGCTCTGGGAAAGGAGCTTCAGATGGCACAATAGCACTTTCTTAACGGCAGTGGTGTTCTGGGTCGGTTGAGTCTCTGTGGATGCTTTCCTTTGTAGGCGCCAGCTTACACAGCATCAAGGTCTCGGAGCACAAAACCCACTGCGCTGCTTTCACCACATGAGCCGAGTCCATTCTGTTCTCTGCTGTGCGGTGGGCATGCCACATATGGAACACTGGCAGAGGATGCTCTCGATGGTGCTTCTGTAGAAGACCACCAGCAGCTAGGAGGAAAGAGCGGCTTGTTTCAGCTTTCTCTGGAATAGAAGGTGAAGAGGGTAAAAAAAAAAACTGGACTGAGTTTTTTTTTTATTATTATTTATCCTGACATTTTGTGGTCTGTGCATAATAAAATCCAGAGTTCATGAGAAGAGTGAAGGGGGTAATCCCAGGTTGTTGAGGTTGTGTCTAATTTACTGTATATGGGATTATAGGATTGAATGCTGAAATCCACAAAAGCATCCAGACGCATGTGATCAGATGCTCCAGGTGTTATGAGATGCAATTGAGACTGCGTTCTCCATAGATCTGTTCACCATCATTAGCTGAGAGTACCAAGTCACTGTGACTACATGTGTGCCACCACCGTCCCTATACTACTGTATGTCGTATCAATGTTTGGGAATTTTTTTTTTACCAGCTATTTCTATCATTTTATTTGGTAGACACAAAAACTCCATCTTCTTTTCGTACATTCTGCAGTAACTTGAGATATCAGGCACTACACAGCTGCAGTGCCTCGGACACCACTGTGTAAAATGTCAGACACTGAGGGAGACGTCATAATATGAACATTACACTCCAGCAACTACAAGGGAAAAAATGAAGGACTGCTGCTGAGGAATGCATGCTTTGTTTTGTTTTTCTTTCCAGTGTAGTGAGTGAGATGGATAGCTTTACTCCAGCACTTCTTTCTTTAGTGGAAGTCATTGTTATTCTTTAAATTTAACTTTTTTTAGGGTCAGCAGTTTGCACTCACCTCAAAAATCCCACCAGGTGCTCACGGTGCAATTTAGGAAATAAAAAGTGAGATTCATTCTTATGGGCTAATTCATGCTAAAATAATAACCATTATAATGGATCAGTGTAATATGATTTTACAATATTTATAATGTGAAAGTGTCAGGTTTGTTCTGCATAGCAAGTTTATTCCCATTGCTGGTTATTCCTGCACTTTAAAAATATGTGTATGTAATAATATAATAATAAAATATACTGTAGTACAGAAAATGTTGATTTGATGTGCAGAAGGCATCAAGGCAAAACATCTCGAAATGCATTGAAGCAAAGGCAACAAAAACTCAGCGGCCTCAGCAGAACCCGCAGATACAGCACTCTCAAGATGCCTTTTTGTTGTTCATTACAGGAATGCAATATAAATCTTTTGAACATCCATACATAATATAAGAAAAAAAAATTACATTCCTGTCTAAGATGAAAAGGGCACAAATTTTCTAAAAAGGCATTATTATTATTATGTGACTAAGTGCGCATGAATATTTTGCCTTGACTTCAGGAAAGTGTGTCCATACCTAAGGGTATGATTGCACCTGGGACTAATGCAAGCTCTGTTTGTTGTATTTAATGTGTAAAAAAACATGCTGTAAAACCGCAAGAATCAGGCAATGATAGAGCTGCCAAGACCTAAAGAAGGACCAAACTAAACAAGGTCTAAAGGGAAAAAAAGAAATTCCATCATCAGACAACTTTAATAAACAAAACTCAGAAACCTTGAACAAGCAAGCTGTGTAAAGTATCTCGTTACATACACTATATACAGAGTCAGGCAAAAAAAATTTTATACGCAATTCAGGAAAATAAAGACTTATACAGTATATATTTTGTTTATTAACATTTGGATATTAAATGTATTGCTTTACATTATATATTGATATACATAATAATGATGATGATGATGATGATAATACTGTTATTATTACTGCATTTCTTTACCTAAAGTGTGTATAATTTTTTTTGGCTGACGATATATAATACTGTATATATGTGCGTGGAAAAAAAATAATAATACATGTATATGCCTTTGCATGCTGTAGCATTACACTTTCCCCTTCTAAAGTATCTTCCAAAGCATGAAAATGCTGCTGTGCACAAAGACTGTGTTGAAGAACCGCCCGCACCTGACCCTGAACCCTGACCTCAACCCCCAATTATTGACTGTGGTTTTTACAATGAGATTTTTACTCCTTTCATGGGAAGATGGAAGGAGTACTTTAAGGAGTTGATGAATGAGGAAAACGAAAGAGAACAAAGAGTAGAAGAGGTGACTGTTGTGGAACAGGAAGTAGCAAATATTAGTAGAAGTGAGGTGAGAAGGGCGTTGAAGAGGATGAAGAGTGGAAAGGCTGTTGGTCCTGATGACATACCTGTGGAGGTATGGAAGTGCTTAGGAGAGGTGGCAGTAGAGTTTCTGACAAGTTTGTTTAACAAGATCTTGGAGAGTGAGAGGATTCCAGAGGAATGGAGGAGAAGTGTATTGGTGCCAATTTTTAAGAACAAGGGAGATGTGCAAAGCTGTGGCAATTATAGAGGTATAAAGCTAATGAGCCAGACAATGAAGCTGTGGGAAAGAGTAGTGGAAGCTAGGTTAAGGGCAGAGGTGAGAATTTGTGAGCAGCAATATGGTTTTATGCCTAGAAAGAGTACATCAGATGCAGTATTTGCTTTGAGGATGCTGGCGGAGAAGTACAGAGAAGGTAACAGGGAGTTGCATTGTGTCTTTTTAGATTTAGAGAAAGCGTATGACAGGGTGCCAAGAGAGGAGCTGTGGTATTGTATGAGGAAGTCTGGAGTGGCAGAGAAGTATGTTAGAGTGGTGCAGGACATGTATGAGAGCTGTAAGACAGTGGTAAGATGTGCTGTAGGTGTGACAGAAGAGTTTAAGGTGGAGGTGGGTCTGCATCAAGGATCGGCTCTAAGCCCCTTTTTGTTTGCTCTGGTGATGGACAGGTTGACAGATGAGGTAAGACAGGAGTCCCCATGGACTATGATGTTTGCAGATGATATTGTGCTTTGTAGCGAGAGCAGGGAACAGGGGGAGGAAAATTTGGAGAGGTGGAGGTATGCTCTGGAAAGCAGAGGAATGAAAGTTAGCCGCAGCAAGACGGAATACATGTGTGTAAATGAGAGGGACCCAGGAGGATCGGTGAGGCTACAGGGAACAGAGGTAAAGAAGGTGCAGGATTTTAAGTACTTGGGGTCAACGGTCCAGAGCAACGGAGAGTGTGGAAAGGAGGTGAAGAGGCGGGTACAGGCAGGTTGGAATGGGTGGAGAAAAGTGTCAGGTGTGTTGTGCGATAAAAGAGTATCAGCGAGAATGAAAGGAAAGGTGTACAGGACAGTGGTGAGACCAGCGATGCTCTACGGCTTAGAGACAGTGGCAATGAAGAAAAGACAGGAGGCAGAGTTGGAGGTAGCAGAGCTGAAGATGTTGAGGTTCTCTTTGGGAGTGACAAGGATGGATAGGATTAAGAATGAGTTCATCAGAGGGACAACCCATGTTAGATGTTTTGGAGATAAAGTCAGAGAGGCCAGATTGAGGTGGTTTGGACATGTTCAGAGGAGAGATGGTGAATATATCGGGAGAAGGATGCTGAGGTTGGAACTGCCAGGCAGGAGGTCTAGAGGAAGACCAAAGAGGAGATTTATGGATACAGTGAGAGAGGACATGAAGTTAGTTGGTGTGAGAGAAGAGGATGCAGAGGATAGGATTAGATGGAGGCAGATGATTCGCTGTGGCGACCCCTGAAATGGAACAGCCAAATGACAAAGAAGAGGTTTTTACAATGAGATGTTCAGGATATACTCCTGTTGGTGTAATTGTCAGGTGTACGCATACTGTAGTTGTGCCTAATATGCCTTTTAATTAGCAGATGTTTTTTTTCCAGCTAGTTCACTAGAAAACACTCAACTCAACAATCATGTCATAAATTTCCACATATTTTTTTATATGTTGAAAAATTCAATACGTCAGGTGGTCCTAATAGTCATCATAGCGTTATTCAATGACCAATAGGCAGACAGGTGAAATGATATTTCTTTTAAATCCCAGGTGAGGGATTTATAAAATACACAGTGATGACAGGACATAAATAAAATGCAAGAACAAAAAGAAGTAGCCTATCTTTAAGTCCATCCTTTTTCATCCACCACCATAATAAAACATGAACTGAAGATGAATGAATGAATACATGAAATTAAATATTCTTATATATATATATATATATATATATATATATATATGTACACACACTGTATTTAATCAGCAACGTATTTATTTGATTATCAGCCAGATTTCTGACCCTCAAAGACTAGTTATTTTGCTTTTAAATAGTCCAGCTACATTCTGCTCATGATTCTAAATTAGCAGCACCTGTTTGAGGTCGTTAGCTGTCATAAAGACACCTGTGCACCTTACAATCAGCCAAAGTCTAAGTAGATACATGGGGTATCAATGATGCTAAGAATGGTGAAGAATCAGCCTAGAACTACACAGGAGGAGCTGGTCAATGCCGTGAAGAGAGCTGGGACCATCGTTTCCAAGGCTACCATCAGTGATACACTAAGACGTCATGGTTTAAAATCTTGCATCGCAAGGTTCCCCTGCTTAATTTAGCCCATGTCCAGGCCCGTCTGAAGTTTGCCAGGGACCGTCTGGATGATCCAGGGGAGTCATGGGAGAAAGTCCTGTGGTCAGATGAGACCAAAGTAGAACTTTTTGGTCTTAACTCCATTCGGTGTGTTTGGAGGAAGAAGAATAATGAGTATCATCCCAATAATACCATACCTACAGTGAAGCATGGGGCTGGAAGCATCATGCTCTGGGGGTGTTTTTCTGCACAGGGGACAGGACGACTGCACTGTGTTGAGGAGAGGATGAACAGGGCCATGTATAGTGACATACTGGGCAAAAACCTCCTTCCCTTCAAAATAATAGCAGTACCTAGATCAATAATTTTGATCTTGGAGAAATTATTTCTTCATAGTAAATATTTTACTTGTAGGTGTAGTGGAGTAATAGAAAACCAACAGACCCAACAGTCATGACTTGCTTATTTAGGAATAAATGCAAAGAAGGTTGTCCTGTGCATTTCTCTTTGAAAATCAAAGTAAAATCGTTCCAAATTTTGTTCAGAAGAACAGCGTACTTTGATTCAACAGTTGGAAAAACATACAAAGAAGTGCAGCAAATGATGGGCTGCTCTGCTAAAATGACATCTAATGCTTTAAAATAGAGACCAAAACCAGAAAGACGTGAAGGAAAACTACCATTTGAATGGATCGAAGAATAACAAAATTGGCAACGACTCAACCAATGATCAGTTCCAGCATGGTCAAAGAACACCTAAAGTTTCTAGTGTACTGTTACTATTTGAAGATGGCTATGTGAAGTCAAGCTATCAGCAAGAAGTCCTATTGTTGGGAAAAAGACATGTGCTTGTCATGTACGGGGTGTTACAGGCTGATATTATTGCTGTGGGCACAAAGAGCAGGCATAAACGCAGAGGGGTGTTGTAAGCAAAAAGAGTCTTTTAATCATATCAATAACGAAATATAAATAATAAAGAAACAAAAACAAATTAAAGAACAAACAACTAACTCAAACAATACTCGAAAGCATATGGTGAAACATGGGCTCTATGGCAAAACACAGGCTTAAGGACACATACAAACACTAAGTAGGGAGCTGACACGGGACCAGACAAGACTAGAAACACAGAGGGACTAAAGACAGGACCAGAGACACGGGGAGACTAGGGAGACCAGAGACATGGGGAGACTAGGGAGACCAGAGACACGGGGAGACCGGGGAGACCAGAGACACGGGGAGACCAGGGAGACCAGAGACACGGGGAGACCAGGGAGACCAGAGACACAGGGAGACCAGGGAGACCAGAGACACGGGGAGACCAGGGAGACCAGAGACACGGGGAGACCAGGGAGACCAGAGACACGGGGAGACTAGGGAGACTAGAGACATGGGGAGACAATGGCTAGAGGCATGGCAATCAGTTAGGCATGGCAGTTGGCTAAACATGATAATTAGCTAAACATAGCAATTAGCTCTACATGGCAATTGGCTAAACATGCGCCTAGCCAAACACTAGCTACTTAGCTAAACCTACCAACTAGCTAAACACATGGGAAATAACAGGAGGACACAACCAACAATACTCACATAAACATTAAACACACACCGCACTTCACATGATCGAGTCAGCTCCACAAACAGACACACACTGAACATTAGACTGCCAACACTAGAGCCTTTTTCTCTTAACATAACAAAACTTAAATCAACATACAAATTGAACAAAAGAAAACAAAATGCCCACATAATGATAGTAGTCTTTTAACAATACTCGATCCAGTTTCCCAGACTAAACAGCTATTTATAGATGACCTAATGAGCTACCTTGGGTCAGGTTTGCACTCGCATCACCTGACCGAGGTGCCTTCTGGGAAACTGAGTCTGCAAACAAAAACAGTGACCTCTAGTGGTGGTCCCTTACAGTGCTGAAGAGGTTACAGTTCGCCAAAGAACATATTGACTGGCCTAAAGAGAAATAGGGCAATATTTTGTGGACTGATGAAAGCAAGATTGTCCTTTTTGGGTCTCGAGGCCGCAGACAGTTTGTCAGGCCCCCAAACACTGAATTTAAGCCACAGTACACTGTGAAGACAGTGAAGCATAGAGACACAAGTATCATGATAATGGGATGCTTTTCGTACTATGGTGTTGAGCCTATTTATCACATTTCAGGGATTATGGATCAGTTTGAGTCCATCAAAATACCTAAAGAGGTCATGTTGCCTTATGCTGAAGAGGAAATGCCCTTGAAATAGGTGTTTCAACAAGACAACGACCCCGAACACACCAGTAAGCGAGCAGCATCTTGGTTCCAGACCAACAAGATTAACATTATGGAGTGTCCAGCCCAATCCCCAGACCCTAATCCAATAAAAAAAGTTGTGGGCTGAGAATAAAAAGGCTGTTCCTGAGGCAAAACCAAGAAATGCAGAGGAATTGTGGCGTGTGGTACAATTGTATTGTATTTTCTGTTAAAAGGTGCCAGAAGTTTGTTGACTCAATGCAGCACAGATATAAAGCAGTTCTCAGAAACCATGTTTATACAACTAAATATTAGTTCAGAGATGCACTAGAAAGATTAAACATCAAGCATTTTTGTTTAAACGGTAAATTCATCACTTTGTAAAGATAAATGATGACACTGCTATTCTATTAACAAACTAATATTTTTTTTTTTTACTTTCTGTAAACTAAAAAATGTACTTACATTTTTTTTTCATGTTGTTATTTAGAATAGAATGTTCAGGGTGTCCAATGGACTCTGCATTACTGTGGAAGCCCCACTGGAGGTCCAGGGGACACTCCCCAATGTAAATGTACTGTAGAACTCTGAGCTTCTTCTTCTTATTATTATTATTATTATTGGTCACAGAAACAACTGAAAACAACCATAAAGAGAAGATCATGTGTATCTGTGCTATTTCTTTGCCTGTGTGACCTATTTTTTAAAATTGCTCAGTTATGTTTGTATATTTGGATGAATAGAACGATAATTCAGTTCATTATATTGCCTAAAGGTTGTGATGAAAAAAGAATGTCACTCTATACTACACATTTCTGATCCCTATAGACATTTATTTTAAAAAACAGCAAAACATGTCTAAAAAGCATTTTAATGCCTACGAATGAAGTCAACCCAGCTGTTCACTAATCATTTAGTACTACATGAGATAGATTATGTTTGGGTACAATTATTAGAAGTATGTGTTTCATACTGTATATAACATACATTGCAGCTGCCCCGCCTACAGTATTTACCCTGATCACTTTTTGTCTGGGTTTCCATACCCTTAACATGATTGAGTTTATCCAAATCTATACGGTTCAATCACAAGAAAATTAGTACTACTCTTGCTGTCACAGTTCATCTCTCAGCCCTACTTACACGCAGTAACCCCAGAGTCTATTATCTATCGTTAAGTGTCCCACGATCCATTTATCCCAGCAATCTATTATCTTGGGGTGCAAACTGCATCATCTACATTAGCCATCTAGATAGATAGAAAGAAAGAAAGAAAGAAAGAAAGAAAGAAAGAAAGAAAGAAAAAGCTTAGTGTCTTAGCTTTTGAAAAGAATATAAATCCCAGTAGTACGTGATTTTTAGAAAGTGACTCTGGATGCATCCTTAAACAAGAAAGTCTTGTCTCATGTCTTTATAGTATACAGTATGTTCTAATGACTGGAGTGTGCACACTGTTTTCAGCTGATTCATACCGTCCAGTCCCCGAGGACTGTCAGCATGACAGCATGTTGTAAAGCATTCAATAATAGGCTCTGCTAAAGGCATGAGAAATAGAAACACTGGCTTAGTTAACTGACTTGGGAAAGATGGCTTTGGGGGAAATTTCTTTCCAACGCCCTTTGAAATGGGGTCAGAAATCTGCTGTGTGAAGCTATTTCACAGAGCCGAGGCTTCAGTTTATTAAGCCATCTGTGAAGGCAGAGGAGTTAATATCTTTCTTCATCATTAGTTCAGGGGCTGCACACTGAGCTGAAACATTGCCCTGTCTACCTGAATTAATAGCCTTAACATACACAGGTCTATGCCTAGGTTTTAGTAGTATACTTTTTTTTATTAATATTATTATTATTGTGGCTGAATCATTACTATAACATGGTTGTGATCGCAATTTTCCTCCCAACATGATCAGTACTGAACAGTCTGTTTAGTCAACACTAATCAGCAAAACAATCATTTAATTATACTTGAAAATGACAAATGCAAGGTCACTTTTATCTGCAGTTTAACACATTTTTTTTTTACTAACATGCCCCACTGTGCGGTGCAATTTTGGCTTTTAAAACTGCTGAAGCACTAAAACCAGGAACTAAATATAATGTGCTAGAGCGCAGCATTTCACTGTCATTACAATGTTATTTAAAGCACATGGGACTTTGCAGTCCAGATGTACACATTGTAACTGTATTCCAATGTATCAGACCATCATTAAAAAAGAAAAAGGAAAGCAACAAAAACGGCAACATTTGTCTTGGTTAATGATGGCTTTATGGGAATTTCTTTCCAACGCTCTTTGAAATGGGCGTTTTTAATAAAGAAAGAAAACCAGATTTATGCATGCACATACATGTTGGATGTATCTGAACCCTGACCAAGCGTAGCCAGATATGTCCTTTCGGCTATACACTTGTTTATTCGATTAAATCATGTTGTGGCCATCTGTTCACCCAGTCACATCTGTGTACAGTGTACAGAGTGCTGTGTATTCTCGCTCTACGACTGTGATTGTGCAACCGATCATCCCGAACACCACACATGACGAATTAAGCTGTGTGATTGGCTTTGACTTGACTACGGTAAACTGTTTTCCAGTTTTAGAATCACCCTAAAGGTAAGAATACTGTTGCTAGTTTGGATGTTTTCAATAAAGTCCTTCATCCATTTTTCTTAATGCAAAAGAACAAAATGGTGATAAATGCATTAAACAAACAAGAAACATGAAACAAAAACTGAATATAATTATATTGTCTGTGCCGTCTCACCTTTAAATGATATCAGTTAAAAAATAATAAATGTTTGTTAAATAAAACTATTTATTGGTGTTAGACAGTATTTTTATTTGGCCTGTTTGATATTATTTATCTCCTTTTAAGGAAAATGACTGTCATTCACCATCATCTTTATTTATATAATGCTAAATATATGACATTTTATTAAACTTAATGTTATGTAATATAACAAAACACACTTCTGAAGGTCAAAACATGGATTTATTTCTCTATTTAATCCCCTGCTACATTAGTGCACAGTACGCTGGAGTCATGATCGGACTGTCTTAGTCACGCCTGAAACACTGGCCTCCCAGGAACTCCTTTAATGGACCAAACGTGTGGAAATGACTTGGAGCGAGGTCAGGATTATACGGGCGATTACTCCCAGCTGAGTCTCTGTGGTGATGTCCGTGAATAAAGCCCAATCCCAATTTGACCCCTTACCCCTACACTTAGCCCTACCCCTCCGTTTGGCGCGTTCATGTGAAGGGGTAGGGGTGTCTCATTTCTCTTTTGGTTGGAGGGGTAGGGGTAAGGGGAAGGGCCAGATAGCCCTCCAAATGAAGATTTTTCGGGACCTTACTTCAAATGAAAGGCTAAGCGAAATTTTCAACAAGGCTGCTCACTCGAGCGAGCAGACCCATATATGTAACTAATTTTTGCCATTAATAAGGATTATTCTGACAAATTTATATGTATATTACCTTTAGTCTTGTGTTTGTGTTTATGGTGATGTTCTGTAAAGAAACGTTGCAAAAAAAATCGCTAAAGTTTGCTAGCGGATAGCACCGATTGCACGATATTACAAAAATATATTTTATGTCATATACACTTTACTGCTACAAACAAATATAAAAGTTCAGTAGCACAGCAGTTTGCCGAGAATTTGATAACGCATTGTTTGTTTTGCTTACGGCCATATGTGTACATGTAAATAAACGGATACGTATGATGATGTATAACAGTGTTGTAGTGGTGTCCCATTTCTTAGGGGAAATATTTTAACCCTTCCCCTTTCCATTTCGTAGAAAATAGAATTGGGATTGGGCTTAAGTGTGTGTGCAGTTCCCACAGACAGAAGTCAATTTTCAAGAATCAGGCGTTCCACTCACTGAATGTTGACGGGGAGGACTACAAGGGCTTCAGACCACCGCATCCGGAATCGGCCTTCATGGACATACAGCCTGCTTTAAAACGTTTGCACTGTTCAGATGTTTTACTGTGGCTTAGAGTCTCATCATACGCCGCTTTAAGTCTTCTGTAAATGCCATTACGCTTTCATTCAGTATAAATTTCATCACAAGGGTCAGTCTGACTTCCTTTTATATACATACGTTTTCTTAAAGATGAATCAAACTTAATTAAAAATAAGCGATTTTTTTTGAAATGCTGATCTTTTTTTAATTACTTAAAAATCTAGTTCAAAATTATTCATGGGCTTGTATCCCAAAAGTCGACTGAAAAGGCTACTTGGATGAGTTGTCGAGCTTTTCTTCTGAACAAGTCCAGTTCTCATGACTCAACTACCAGATAATCTCACCTGGATGGCTGAGAATCTTCACAGAATAATAGCCAGAACTAGTGTTTTTGAAAGCTCTACTACGTTTGAAGCACCTGTTCCTTGTGAGATTATGCATGCTCATTAAGAATTACAACCTCCTACAAAAGATTATCCTATAAAATGTACAAACTTTCCATTACAGCGTTATCCGACAATCAAACAAACTGTACAGCCACTGGAGGTTTCCATTTCCTGAATACTGAAGTGTTACCATAGTTACCACATCACAGGTTCACCTTGTACAGTATATACCTTTTATTACCATCACCATACTGTATATAGTAGGACACACCTATCAGTGTTTACAGTGTGTACTGTTATTGTTTGTGGCATTTGAATGTTTGTACTGTCTTTTATTATTATTATGTTGTGGATTAACCCTTTAAATCAAAGTGAACTTATAGTGCTTGTGAAGTTTTTTAAAAGCCATAAAGATGTGAGGATGCAGGATGTCCAGGATGACTTTGAATTTAAATAAATGATGCATTCAGATACGCTTCTAGTTACTATATGGTGGGGTGAGTAATTTTACTGACAAGTAAAGTAAGTTCCAATGTTGCGGAGTCATCAAAATGCATGCTTCATTGAAGTCATATTAGACACTGGATTCAGAAATAAAAGTTTCATGGCAATGGTTATGGTCTATACTGTAAAATCAATAAATGTGCACATACTGTATAAACAGCGGACAAAGGCTTAACAAGTAATTTTAGGCATCATAGAAGCTTTTATTGTCATCTCATTGGCATCATATCCAGCTGGCACGGTACAACATTTCTCCAGGACCATTGAGCTACATAAAACAACACAGAATTACCTGAGGCTACACATAACTAAATTATACAATAACACAGTGCTATATAAAATGGATGAGAGGAAGTGTGTACGAACAGTTAACAACAGTAAAGTCACTACAAAAAAACAAAATAGGAAGAAGAATTATTTTTTTTTTTCATAACCTTAGTTAGTTTTACATGGTATTGATGTCACCAGGGTTTTTTACTGCATACAGCTCCACTTCATTTAATGGGACAAACTGTAAAAAAAAATGTATTTCCCTCAAGCTATTTATACATTTAATACTTTGGTACTGATTCATTGCTCAGTGGTCATAAGGCTTTAGGGCATGATCTTATAAATAGTGAAATTTTAAGAGAAAAGAAGAAAAAAATGGGCATTTCACTACTGGCAAAACTACTCGAGGCCACATTCCACTAGGTTCATTGATTTAGATTTTTCTGTTTGTTTGTTTGTTTGTTTGTTTGTTTGTTTGTTTGTTCCTGTGGTGCCATCACTCAAGCAGCCAAGGAAAGTAAGGTTTGGACTACATCAACATGCAGGAGAACCTGCAAACCAGAAGTCAGGTTCATACAGTATGAGAAGATTTTCTTAGTCATGCAGCCGAGCTCAAGATGTGCATTTTTGCGATGTTCTTATACATGAACAGGTTTTATACAAGTGTTCCTGCCAATAAAATAGACTACAGTGCTTCGGCCCTCAGATGCATTTCTTTTACACCACTTTATAACACTTCACAAAATGATAACAATAAACGTATTTGGGATCGAGAAACTCTTTTGTTAAATGCTTCTGAATACAACCAGACATCCAACAGGTTGGAAACAATATCAGTGAAACCTTGTGAGAGCTGTGAACAAAACCAACCTACTGTAGTTCCAGGCAGCTACAAGATTCCAGAAGAGCGTGAATACCCCTTGGAATAGAGTCTACATGTTGCTGGATATGTACGGAAGGGATGGACACCATTTTTCATTAAATATATGTTCCCAGTGGTGGTGTTTTGATGATGTAGTGGAGAACCCTGTGTAGCATACCTCATAGATGATTAATTAAGGATCTGTTAAGTAGAAGGATCACAACATATTATGTACGATATCATTAAGCAATATGACTCGAGAGGGAGTGCTGTTGAACTGAAAATTAAGTGGTTGTAGGAGCAAGGGCGCTGGCCGTGTGCTGAAGAGATAACGGCCGTGCTGATATTCAGCACGACAACAACACGACCTCGAGTGTGATAATGCATTCATACAACAATTCTGCAAACATCATTTATTATTAACAGATTGTGATTCTTTTGCTTAATTACTCAGTTATGTTACTTACATTGCTGTATATTTCCACTTAATTCACGTCTAACATCTGGGTTCCAGTGTCGAATGACAAACAGCATAAAATGGAAAGCTAGTGTGCTATGTACAGTAGGTGTACTGTACAATCCCTCGTTCCACACACCAAGTAGTGCCCTTGATCAGGGGATGGAAAGGGATTTTTGATTCAGCCTTGCTAGTTAGCTTTGTTAGCTCGTGTCAGCCATGAACAAAACAACACAGAGGCAATTTGGAGAACTTGGAAGCGTTTATTGTTTTATTGTTTTGGCATGCTGTTTAAGATGACATAATGTTATCGGGTGTCTGTTCTTGCTGAACGTGCTTCTGTGACTGGGTTTGAATGTTGGTTTTGGCGGGCAGCTGGTTTCCACTCTTAACAGATCGTACTGACCCACTTTCACACAAGCTGCAGGCTGACAGTTAGTGTAATAATTAATGATTGCTCTAACACATGTGGAATACATTTGGCTGAAGTTCCCAGTGCTGTTATGCTTCATATCATCACTCATGGAATGCCTTTCATCCAATCTGATCACTTAGTCGGAACAAACTCTTGTATAGTACCATTTTATATCATCTAACTGTAGAACGTTTGATTACACTCTGTGGCTCTGGTATTCTGGGAATGTTCAGTTAAGTTCCTGACCTATTTGTATATTAAAGTGAGACAAATGCAACTCCTCAGATCACTATAGGGCCTTGTTGTTTCAACAACTAAATTTCCATACTCTTTAATAATTGAGATAAAGGACATGCTGTGCACACTACTTTCGGAGATTAACCGGTTATGCTTACTGAACATTGCTGTGTTTGCTGAGTGGATGCTGCTGCATTATTCATTTGCTAGGGATATAAGCAAATAACCCTGAAACCTCTAACATCCCCTTAATAAGATTCATAATTTACATTGTGGGTGCATAACAGTGGGTAGCAGGATCCCTGATCCACACACACACACACACAATGTTCGTTGTGTGCTTCCAAAACCATGGTGGATTGGCCAGACACAATTTGCCCCTGGCTGCTCTAAATTGTCCTTGGTTTATTCCTGGTTCACAGCCATTGTTTCAGGGAAGGGCTCTGGATCCACCTCAACCCTGACCAGGATAAAGTAGTTGCTGAAGATAAATGATTGAATGAAAGCACCAATAATTGCTGACAGCTCCGTAAATCAAATCCAGCAGTGCAGTGAATAAACGACAGAAACAGATAGATAGATACAAGCAGCAGGGAGAGAGAATGAGATGTAATTGGCAGCTCTTTGATAACGAAATACTGATGAGAGAGTGTTGGTTAATGATGGCTGGGAGTAATCGTATTAGCTATGATAGCTGTATAAGATAACTGCGGTTACTTATAAGCCTTCACCCAATGGCCAAAACAGCACTTTGTAAGCTTTACAAATGCCAACTGATTGTAATGTAACTTTCAACTTTTTTTTCAGTATTTCACATGTCAGTTTTAGTCTTAGTCTGATGCAACATGGCGGTGCAAGATCTGGGGTCTGATTATGAACTCTGTTTGTTGTCGGTGAAGAATCCTATACCTTTCCCTGTCTCCATGTGGATTGGTTTGTTAGTTGTTTTTTTTATTTCTACTGTATATACTCCAGTGGATGGACTGTCTGCAGAGTTGTTTTTTTTTGTTGAGAGAAGAGTTCTTCTAGCATTAATAGAGTTATAAGTGAAAACTTTTCTAACAGATGCATCATACTGTACCTGTTAAGTTTAACCCAGAGAAGCAATCATAGAGGTTTGATATGTAGCCCTATTTTTAAAAAGTCTAATTTACTCCTGGTTTAAAATGGATGTCTAAGTGGGTTTGTATGGTGCTTGAAATAATGGCCTTATCCAGGGAAAATTTCAGCCTTTTTTGTTTATATATATATATTTTTTGGGATAGACGTAGGATCTATTGTGCGAACTAACTAAAATGAAGCGATTACTGAAAATGTAGGAATAGATGGAGAAATTAATTCACGTAGGATTATAATCAGAATAAGTTTTTATACTAAGAAAGTAATGATGCAAAACTAAAAAGTAAAGCAATAGGACTGGATTTAAATGATGTAAAACGTGCATGGCTGATTTTTAATAGTATTCTTATTTTTTTATTTGTTTTTCAACAACTTTTAGGTGTCCATCTTTATTTTCATTAAAGATTTTGTGTTTAATAAGGAAAAAAAAACAGTTATCCAATTTAAAGATGAAAAAAACTGTTACTTTGTAAAATAACAAAGCCTGTAATTAGAAACATCCTCGTGCAATTGCAATTATGCAAGTTAACCATAATTTTGCCATTTGCTACTTCTGTGGTTTTAATAGCTGTTATTCACTTTAAAGCAAGATTGCATCCATTATCATGAAGGAAGATCTCAAGGAAATGAAAGTGTTGGCTGAAATAGAGATCTTTGAGGACTCATTAGATTGCTCTGGTGTCATCGTTAGATTTTACCATGTGTAGTGGCAAATTATAGGGTAGTGTTTCTAAAGGCCAGCACACATTCTGACTTTAGTTAGAGCAGTTTTTTTTTTGTTGTTGTTGTTGTAAACACATTTGAGAGTACCTGAGGTGAACCTGTGTACTGTAGGTCTCATGAATAGGAATGTCCTCTTGAAGTGTGGTGTTAAATTGTGGAGCTTAACCCTGCGTCCAGAGTTCAACAACAGTCCTTAGATAAACTTTTTTTCAAATAAGAGTATTTTGTGTTATTTATTCTAGTCTCATTTGAAGCTTGAATTTTAGACATTAAGCAAAAAAAAAAAACCGACATTTTCAAACCTCTAAAATTGCTATTACAGTTTGTTTGTTACACAAGTAAGAGTTGATATAATGAAGTGGTTAACGTTATATCACTAAAAAGAGACTAGGCGGCGCGGCGGGTTAGTGGTTAGAACTGTTGGCACGCACCTTCATGTTCCAGGTTCGATTCGACTCAGGGTCTGTGTGCATGGAGTTTGCACGTTTGCCCCGTGGCTTGGTGGGTTTCCTCTGGGTACTCTGGTTTCCTCCCACAATCCAAAGACATGCATGTTAGACTAATTGGTTTTCCCTAATTGCTCATAGTGTGTGAATGTGAATGTGTGTGTGCCCTGCAAATGACTGGCACCCCATCCAGGATGTACCCCAAGTCTCCTGAGATAGGCTTCAAGCCCCCGTAACCCTGAATACAGTATAGGCGATAAGAGATCGAGGTGAAAAGAGTTTAATAACTAGATACATTTTGTACATGGATAAGAATTGCAATATATTTAAACCCTAGACCACTTATAATAAAGTGATATCCAGACACCCACATTTTATAAATTCTACAATTTAATACTCTTTCCAACATGCACGTTTTAGATGGGATTTGGCTCGTGGTTTAGCTAAGTGTAATATTCAGCCTAAGGGATGTCTTATTTCAGATGAAATTGATGAGACTGCTTCTGTGAGCATGCTCATGGAGCAAAAAAAATCCATTTCAGTCTTCACTGGTCAGGTTCGAACTGTAAGTTCAGAACAAGTGGAGGCAATGCAATGCCTTTCTAACAAGGTGGAATGACATGACTGTTAACAAGGTAGACCTTTTTTTTTTTTTTTTTTTTTTTTTTGCATCATGTGGCCGTAGGGCATCAGGCAGGCTAACATGTCACCAGAGAGACAGTCTACCACCTACGTCTCCCTGTTCCCACTAGTCTCCAGGTAGAGACAGTATTTTACTTCAGTCTTTCCTGAACTCAGAATACCAGCTGAATAACCTCAAAGATGACCTCTGGTGTAGAAATAAAAAATGCTTCTCCCAGTTTACATAGCAGTACAAACCTATTAGCTAAGGCATGGTGTGCGGCTGTTAACGGCAGCTGATGTTCAACCATACAGAAGTTAGTGCTTGTAGTAGAAATCAGGATTAGATCCAAGTACGCCGTCCAACATCATTAGTCATAACGACTGAAAACAGCCAGATTAGTTTTGGAAAGGGTGTTTGATCGAGAGCCAAAATAACAGTAAAATCCCCAAACAAGGCTTCATTCTCTTCTGATTTCTACATGATAAGAACAGGAGGAACATGAGTAAGTGTTTGTAGGATGATGCAATAGGGTGTCATGTCCCACTTCAGACTTGGAATGTCATGTCCATATCCGTCTATATTGCACCACTTCGTCCACTATGCGTCTTTGCACCATCCATAACTTTATACTCATCACTTTATACTACAGTATATTCCACCCATGTTTTATCTTTTTACTGTACGGTATCATTCAGAACTTGTATATGTAAATATTGTATATAGTGTCACTTTTTTGGAGCACTTTTAGACACGTCTATCCAGAGCACAATACAATATTATGCTATATACACTATATATAGCATATCTTTATTACCTACTACACCTTCTGTTTGTTACAATAACACATTGATAGTTATTGTAAATTGGTCAATTAGGGCTTGTTCGGACGGGCGTTAAACTCGAGCGTTTTTCTTGCGAGCGTTTTTCTTGCGTTCGCGGATCAAGCGGCGAGTGTTTTCTACACACAGGAGTCAATGAGAGTGTTCACACGGGCTTTGGTGACGTGCGTTTGTCCAGCTGCGCGTTTATACGGCATTAAAAAAACGTTGCATGCAGCTTTTTCTTGGTGTTTAAAACCCAACGAACGCAAAAAAAACCTACATGCTATACATAGGGAAATGCGGAAAAGGACGAAATTAAAAAAAAAGATTGTTGAAAAACTTACGCAGAAATTTTCGCATTTCTTCATAAACCACAAAAAAAAAACTTCCTTTAATCCGACGTTGTGCAGTTAGAGAGTAAACCCAGTAGCGACGAGCTTTCATATCCAGTTCCCGAAACACTGCCCCCACAGGTTAACACGCAAATTACAATTTGGGCTGGGGCCTGCTGTTAGACAGAGACAAACGAACGCCGGTGTAGAAGTCAATCAAGCGCCACTACAAAACGCCACTACATAAACGTCTAGGACGTTCAGAGCGCGTTCGTTTATCCAAAAACTTAATGCCCGTGTGAACGAGGCCTCAGGCACTTCTTGTTAAATTCTAAATGCATTTCATTTGCTTTGTACGTGCACTTTGTACAATGTCAAAGTTAAATCTAATTCAATCTAATTTCATTTAATTTGTATGAGTAAATAAACTGCATTTTCTACCTTGTCATTAAACTTTATCCACGTCCAACAGTTTCTCATTATCCTTGATGGCACTTTGTCCTTTCACGTGCCAATCAAGTTACCTCCAGCTATGTAACATTCAGCATCTTCAACCGTTCCACACTTCTTCCACTCTCATTCATGCACTTGGCCACATCCGTACTGATTTACTGTAATGCACTTCTAACTAGCATACCACAAAAAACATTATACATAAACTTTAACTTATCCAAAACGCTGCTGCCCGTATCATAACCCAATCAGCCAATTTAATTCATCACCCCAACCCCCCCCCCCCCTTCTACAACTCTACTTGTTTCCAATCAAATACCGTATAAAGTTTAAAATACTCCTGCTCACTTTAAAAGCACTTCACGGTGTTACCACTTCTTACCGTACATATAATTCAGTTCTACACGCCCTCTTGCACTCTCTGCTCTTCTTCATCAAGGCTCCTTGTTACACATCCTCTTCCCACCTAACCACCACGGGCACTAGAGCCTTTAGTCGTACTGATCGTCATCTCTAAAATTCTCTCCCCGAAAAAATCCCTAACACAGATTCTCCAACCAAACTCAAAACTCAACTAAAGACCCATTTATTCAGAAACGCGTATTGTACATGATGTAAGGCTGCACTCAAATCTCAAATTATAAATCTCCATTTACACCTCCTTCCAGATCGTCATTTGTTTTTATATGTCTTAAATTATGCATTATGGTATGCAAATTACATCCTTTTTTAATTTTTAACGCATCATTATTGTTTTTAGATCAGTTAACTTGAGTTTTCCTGCACATGAACAGCCCCTGTTTTTGGTGTGTAATGAATTAATTGAGTGCCAAATCTTTAAACTCATTTCCATATTATTGAAGCTTTTAAGAACTCAAGTCCAAACAGTTTGCCAATTCATTAAGATTCACAAAGCATTTTAAAGACTAGAGATCCATTCCGCATTAAAATGCAAAGTCTGGGTGTTTAATAGCAGTAGAGGATGTGGCAGAGCCGGCAGATTGAGTCACGTCAGAATTTAGCGGACGTTTGATCTTTTACTTTTAATGGAAAAAAAGAAGGATGAGAAATTACAATAATTAAAGAACAACAGGCGGCATCGTGACCATTTTACACCAGCACATATGGGATAGGAATAAACAGAAGCAGACTTGGAGCAGTGCTGATGTTTCACTAGTGCTATTAGCAAAGAGGGGACCAACATAGTGGGCGCAATAAAGATAAATATACTAGTAATAATATAAAACAGTATTGTAATTGCTTTTTAAAAAAATATAACGTATATATCAACCAATTTTTGACTAAAGTAAAGCGAGTGAGTAAAAATTATATTATATATACATGTTAACTAGTGCACACTTACTGACCACAGTGCAAAATAACCTGTATGGTGGGGTCATGTAAAAATTCTTATTCAGTCATCATATGAGAACTGTTGGTTGTTATTCTTTTGCCGAACATCCTTCTCTTTGAAGATAGCAATTACTGTATGTTCATAGTTACTGTATGCTAATCAAGAGAAACAGTGATGACCGTGAATGCAACAGTATACTCTGGGTCTCAGTAGGTTAATAGGGACCTTATATAAAATGTATTTTTAGCAATTGTTAGACATTCGCATAGGTCTCACCTTTTTTCTTAAAAAAAAAAAAAAAAATTACGTCTTATTACATTCTTTTGCACTTTTTTGCCAATTTACTATTGGCCAGAGCTTAAAACAAGCCAGTTAGATGTTTCCCTTATTGCGGCCTCTTGTCTTGTTGTTCACAACTGGAGATCACAAATCTTACATGGCAGTAGGTATACAGTGCAAGTCCGTCTCAACTCCACCTCATGCTTGTGGTATCGTGTCCTTTTATTTATTTTTTTTATCTGATCTGTTCAGGTGAGAAGGTTCTTGATCGAGAGCGGAGTCACTGTCACGGGTAGTGTCAAAACATTTCTTCTCATGACCTCCTACATCACCTCTCTATTACAGAAAATAGCACTTTATTTTGTTATCGTTACACACACTAACAGCAGTGTCACCTTTCTGTGTCCTCAGAGACGCTTTTGTCAGATGACAGATGAACACAACATTCAGAACAAACCAAGTACACTCACAGAAAAGAGTAATTACTACAACGATAAAAGGGATGGGATTTGAAATCATTTGCCCGGGTGATGGGTGTCATTTTGTTCATCTGTTTCTTTCTTATGTTGTTCATTGTATGTTTTTTTTGTTGACATATTAAATTATTATTATTATTATTATTATTATTATTATTATTATTATTATTATTTTTGTAAAAGACTTTCAAGGAAAAAGCTGCAGGAACAGAAGCAAGACGTTTAAGTGGACTGGAGGGTTCGAGAAATTACAGCGGACATGTATCAGGATATTTCACAAGCATCTCCGCAGGAGGCAGCTATGATTCTAGACACATCTAACCGGCCTTGACTAATCAATTGATAGGAGCCTTAGGCATGGCCTATGTTTGGTATTAGCCTTAATAGTTTTATCTTGGTTTCCTGACAGTTTGACCTAATATTGATCGTTGATACACTTTTATTTAGTTGTTTCTTCTGTTAGTTTATTTTTCTACCTAATTTCCTCTCTGCCTCCTCCCATCCACCAACAGTTTTCTCCTATCATACAAGAAGTGTTCAAGTCAACTCAAGAGGAGGAACCTTAAGAGTTTTTATAGCAAAGAACAAAATGGTGGAAAGAAGTAATATTCTCCAAACACTAAACGTAAAAGTAAACACTGTTCTTCTGTCCAATTTGGATTTCTTGTGCTTTTACTTCCTTCCATCTCTCTTGGATTGTTGGCTACATACCATCCAGGAGTATCATTTACATAGAACGTCCTGCAATCATGTACAGTAAATTGGTAAAAGATGATCTGAGGTTCCAGGTTCGAGCGCTGCTGTCGGTGGGTCGCCACAACGCCATACCACCCAGCCACTGCATACAGCGCCGGTCCCATTCGAGAGATTTTTATTTATTTATTTTTTTGTTAATTGTTAAATGTTTGAGATATTAAAAAACTGCATAATCTGTTTCCTCTAATCAGTTTGTCATGCATTTCTTTATTCCAGCATCGCACGTTTATAATAAATAAAGTAAATCTGAGTATTTTAAATCTGAGTGATTAATCACAGACTACAGTATGACCTGTAATTAACTAGATTAAATGATTTAATTGATTGACAGCAGTAGTAAAAACCACCAGAATCTCTTAAAGTACTTAGTCTAGCGGTTGGACAGACTAAGATCATGGTAGAAACCCACTTGTACCTCAAATGTCCACCTTATTGCCATGTAGTTCCTTCACAGCAGCGTACTGTAGCACGCTGCGAGACTCTGCGAAAAGCGTAATCTTCAGGCACTAAGGGGAAAGAGAGAGGGTACAGTATGTCATCTCTCTCAGACAGAAACATGGACAGGTTTACTCCCTTGCAGGACTCCAGGCACTGTCAAGAAACAACTCATGATTTCCAGATGATGGAGCCAACACTTTCCTGTTGCACCACTTTTTTTGCTTTTACAGCTACTTCAAACATGTTAGGGTTTGTGTACTTACAATTTATAAAGGGTCTTAAATGGAAGGAGTCTCCAGTGTTAGAGGTAAAATCGTTCCTTTTGAGTTACACAGAAGTCTATATAAGGCATTATAATGGTGTAGTGGTAACCACTGTGGCCTTGTACCTCCATGGTTCGAGTTCGGTTCCTGCCTTAGAGTCTATGTGTGTGTGTGTGTGTGTGTGGAGTTTGTATGTTCTCTCTGCGCTTGGTGGGTTTTCTCGCGGTACTCTGGTTCCCTCCAACAGTCCAAAGACATGCAGATTAGGCTAATTGGCTTTGACAAATTGCCTGTAGTGTGTAAATGAGTATGCGTGCCCTGCGATGGATTGGCACCCTGGAGACTTAGGGCACCCTGCCTCGTGGGATAAGTCACCCTAGGATAGGCTGCAGGCCCACCCACTGACCTGTACAAAGGATAAATCGTTATAGACGATGAGTGGGTAAAGACTTTATACTGTAATGGTGGTCTTTGTTTTTGTTTTTCAGTAACATGACAAGCTGCATCTTTTGTCTTGTTAATATAGAAGTCGGTATGTACTGTATAGTGCATGAATATAAAAACGTGAGATATTAGGAACTAACCAGTTTGATTGATGACCCCATGTCCTCATATGGAGACATCACTTTATGGGGTCTCAGCATCATATATTTCATTCCATCTAACTTGGACCTGTTGTCTTTATTAGTAAACACTTTATAACATCTACATCTAGGGGAAGTGGGAGAAAAAGCGCTAATTAGCAGAAAGACAAGAGGGTGTCAAACTCTTGTTTCCTGTTTAAAGACAATGCTTCGATTTTATACTTATTACATACAGTAGGTGCTACTAATCCCACATTTATAGGAAAACTAAAAAATGCATGTGAAATTTGGATCTTGAGAGGTTTAACATAACTTGGAAATTAGCTGTTATCTAATAAAAAACAAAAAACTATGAAATATGCTATTATTGGGAAATAATCACCTTTGAGGTCAGGGCGCTTCATGACTTAGTCATTATATAATATTACGCTAAGGTTGTTGTTTTTAATGAGAAAAACTGAAAGCAAAACAGGGATCTTTCTGCTGTAAGGTGGGTCATTAAAGTATTTCTGACGTACAGTACAAGGATGCTACAGTTACATGCTTATTATTTACTAACATTTATCTTTGTGAATATTATTTAAAAAATAGATTATTTTGAACTCTCCAGCCTGAAATTCTTTCCTCTGATCATTTCTAACCACAGCGTTCTCTATTCTCACGTTTTTTTTTCTTCCTAATCCAGAGTAAAATCGTCGCCATGGGTGTGAAGGGAAAGTGTGACTAATCCTCTTCCATGGGCAAGAAGCAAAACAGGCCAGATGGCACAGCAGAAGTAAATAAGAAAAGTGTCAAGTGGTGGACTGAAGACGCACTAAGAGCTGCCCGTCAGCATGTCCACATGTGGTCGGCCCAGCCTTCCAGCAGGTCATTGAATTTATTCGGAATCATCTACTGTAACATTTGGTATCATGCAATGGACAGAACTCTTCAAAATGCCCTTGCGCATAATACATATTTCATATTTAGCTCCGTCACATGCTGGAAAAAAGGGGGGGGGAGAAAAGAGTTTGCAGTAACTGCACCGTATCAAGGTCACCAAATAGTCCCATCCTACACAATTAGCCCACTTTCTCAATGAGCCAGCAATCTGCAGGGAAGCAATTACAAGTCCCGTGCATCCTGTGATGAGCTGCATTTAAAAAAATAATAATAATAAATTATAAGCTCCTGATGAAAGAAAGGGGAAACAACCCTTTTTAGGTTCTTGCATGAAAGTATTGTGTGGCAGACAGGGAAATTGATTTGGTTTTCATGTTATAATGACGGTGAGAAAAGGACCTAAGTGTCGCTGGCTAGTTACAGTACCAGCGTTTGTCCCGGGGGACATACAGTATTAAAACTCCTTTCTTTCTTTCTTTCTTAGGGAAAATGAATTAAACCTGGTAGTGAGTGAATCACTTAAAATTCATTTCAGGTGCATTGTGTGTACTGCGCACATTCAGAAATCAATGTTGTATTCAATGAATTTCTGGTTACATTTTGGGCTTCGACAGCATTTCTTCTGATGATAAATGCAGCAGCAATGCAGCTGCACCAACATACAGTCACAGACAATGAACAGCAGCCAGCGTGTCACACCTGGGGTAGGAAACTGAACTTCCTGCCTCGCTCTCTCTCTCTCTCTCTCTCTCTCTCTCTCTGTTTCGGCACACTGACAAGGTAACACTCCTTTGGGTCACCATTTCATCTGCTAGACAGTCAGGCTAGGAGTTTACAGAGCTGCACTAAAACATGTCACCAAAAAAACTCTACACTAAACTTCAAGCCCCCAAGATGAGGTGTCAGGTTTTTAAAATTAATCCATAATGCAGAGAAGCATGAGTCTGACTCCTACTCTAATTTGAAGCAAGCTGTTTCCAAAATAATAACACATCCACTGCTAGTGTGTGTGTGTGTGTGTGTGTGTGTGTGTGTGTGAAACACAAGCGTATTACATAACACTATCTCTCAAGCATGTTTTTTTTCCTGCACTCACTCAGTCTGTAAGACAGAACAGTATGGTCGTATAATACATATGGTATATACAGTGTAGACGTCTACAGTAGAATGTCATTAAGAGGAAGATAGATGTTCACAAACCATCAAGCTGAGCTGAGCTGCTTCTGTTTGCGAAAAGTGTGAGTAATGTGAAAGACTGGTGGAGACCGAGCCAACAAATACTGATTTCTTAATGTTATTTTGTTTTATTTATTTTAAGTTATTAAAGCTCTGCAAATACTTAATGATCTTGGGTTGTTTTGATGTGTTGTGGTTTTGTCATTTCATTTAAATATACACTCTCTAAATAATAATAGTCACTAGTTATTTTAAAATAGGGAGAAATATTGTCAGCAGTTCACAAAAAAAAAAAATTAAACAAAACTCACCAATACATGCACCTGTAAAAAAAAAAAAACGTATTATTTTGCGGTGCTCTATTTTTTGTGTATGTACTGTATGTATTTATGTATGTGCTGTATATACTGTAGAAGTATAAAAGCTGTTAGACAAAAGGCAAGGCAAGCTTATTTGTATAGCATATTTTATATACAATGGTAATTTAAAGTTCTTTACATAAAAGAGAAGAAAATAATTATAAAAAGAGATAAAAAATGATAGCAGTAAAACTAAAAAAAAACAACAACATAAAAATGCTTTAAAAACCTAAACAGTTGAACCTAAAAAGTAAACATTGAATACAGTGCAGTCAGTTTGGACGTAGCACAGTGCTCATGCAGTAAACAGCTAAAACAGATGAGTTTTAAGTCTTAATTTAAATGTGAATAATGTTTTAGCACATTTGATCTCGAAAGATGCAAAACTGTAAAACTGTATCCTTCATCATAAACATTTCTGTTGTGAATGTGAATTTATGACACTTTAATAAATGATGAGAGTCGTGATGAGAGTCGTAGCTGTCTTGAACATCTGAACTGTGGAAACAATTTAAAGACGGCCGTATGTCCGGGAATGAAGATTTCGTCCAAGGTGGCTCGGAGTCTAGTGCACTCATTCTCATGAACATTTAACAAGTTTGAACTTGAAAGACTTGAAACACCACTTTACAGCATAATACAGGAACTCGGCTATGAGTTATCACCTCGTCCCCAGTACAGTCCTGACCTCACTCCAAGACATTTCCACATGTTTGAGAGATTAAAGGAGTTCCTGGGAGGCCTGGGTTTTAAACATTAAGCGGGCAGTCCGATCATAAGAGAACTTTCTACCTTGATGGTGTCCAAACACTAGTGAAACACTGAGATAAGTGCATTAGTGTATTGGGGGATTATATACCTAGAGACATAAAGAAAGTTTTTACTCTCAGAACTGTTTTCTGTTATTCTGTCCCGCTTTTACTTGAACACTCCTCGTATATATATAATATAATGTCGATGGAAGGGTACAGAAAGTTGTTGAGCCGTATCGAATCCTGCAGTCGTATCTACATTTACAGAGCTGCGAGCTAATGATGGCGCAACGCTGTCACATTAATAAACATTAAGAGTGTGATATTTGTCCATGACCTGGAAGTGTTTATACCACACGGCAGTTCTGATTCATCAGAGGATGTTGATTAGTAGTATTATTACTGTTATCTTCTCTCTTCTTTCTAACACTTACACTGTGACACGTAAGGTGGACACTCAGCATTACGAAATCCTAATTACAAATGGATTGAATAGGAGTTCTCTTTGTGTTTTTGATAAGACGATAATCTGTTCTTCATGTGCCATTTTTTTTTTACTTTGAGAGAGGAAGAGATAGAAAATGAAAAGAATAGATCATAGTGTAAGGGTCGCCCACTAGAGGGCACTGTTGATTTTGTAGTTTTTGTTGGTAGACTCAGTTTCCCAGAAGGCACCTCGGTCAGGTGATGTGGGTGCTCACCTGAACAAGGTAGCTAATTAGTCTTGTTATAAATAGCTGGTTGTTCTGGGAAACTGGGTCGAGCATTAATGTTATTTTCAGTTCTGTTAAGTGGGTTTTGTTTGGTCTTGTTATGGTCTGTTTTAGTTTGTTTAGTTGGCATTTGGTTTATGGAGCTTTAAGTTTATATTTGTCATTATTTAGTATGTAACCTCTTTTGCATGTATAGTTCTTAGTCTGTATAAATACTAAACAGTGCACTACTAACCTGCTTAGATCTTAGTCTGTTTACTCTTCGAGTCTGTCTAGTCTCCTCGTCTGGTTAGATCACAGTCTGTTTAGGTACTAACCTGTTTAGCCACTAACCTTTAGAGTTCTTAGTCTGTTTCATACCTAGTCTGCTGTGTACCTAGTCCGTCTGCCCCTTGGGTCTCCGGCTACTAGCCTGTTTAGCAATTAGTCTGTTTAGCTACTAGTCAGCTTAGCAGCCAATGTGCATAACCGCTAGTAGGCCTAGCCAAGCCTGTCTTGTGTGTTTAGCCCCTTGCATGTATAGTCCCTAGTGTTTAGTCCGCTAGTCTGATTAGTGTGTCTTGTCTTGTCCGGTTTGTATCCCATGTCTGTACTGTATATTAGGTTGTGTGATCCCTTGTCTGTGTATTAGTTGTTTATTGGTTTTGGTTATAGTATGCTTCCAAGTTTAAGCCAACTCCCTTTGTTCTTGTTTGTTTAATTTATTATTTGTTTATTAAAAGATTATTTGTTTCAACATCATCCTCCTCTACGTCTATGCCTGCCACACCATGCCCACAGTCCAACACCTGACAGTACGTGACACACAGCAGCTATACCATAAAAGAAATCAAGTCCACATTTAACAGAAACCTATAACTCCAAAATTCGGACGTATAGGAACATATCAATGAAAACCCCTTATTCTTAAAATTCGGCCGTTCCACTGGGTGATAACCAAAATTAACAGCATCAGTGGTTTAAAAAGTAGTGCTTACCTTTTAAAATGGCTTATGCTGTATAAAAGTGCATATCAAAAGCTTTAAGATCAAGCAGCAGTCCAACATGTTAGTTTGCAAAAACTTGTACATTTACCTCCTCAAAACTGCAAACTGTCAAGACATCACAGTTAGCTGGCTTTTTTTTTTTGTTTGTTTGTTTTTATTTTCCACTTTGTAGCTCAAATGCTCTTGACTTTAACCTAAATAAAAAGTAAAGTAATTCAAAATTCTACTTGATAATTCCCAAGGTTAGTCTAATGCAGAACAACTTGTGGTTCACTGGGTTCAATAATATTAACTATTGTCTCTTTGTGGGCGGGACAGAGGCTAAGTGGTTAGCAATGTCACTTTGCACCTCCAAGGTGGGTCTGGGTTCAAATCCCACCTCAGGGTCTGTGTGTGTGGTGGGTTTCCTCTGGGTACTCTGGAGTCCAAAAACATGCAGATTGGATGGATTGGCACCCCATCCAGGGTGTACCCCACCTCGTGCCCCAAGTCTCCCGGGATAGGTTCCTGCCCTCCCGTGACCGTGTATACAGGATAAAGCAGTATAGAAAATGAGTGAGTGTATATTTGTCTATTACTTTTTGAATAATTGTAAGAATTTCATTGTCAGCAAATTCCTGTGGTATAAAGGGGAATAAACTTCCAGTGTGCAGTAATAGAGACATAACCAAGTTTCACTGGTCATTATATCATTATATTCCAACATTATTTAAATTTTATTGCCCACAAAGTGTTTAAATAAATATGTAGAATACAGTAAGTAACTACAGTATGGAATAAGTTGGTTCAGTTTGTCCTAAATGTTAGAAGTTGTGTTCGATAAAATTCACCTAGAAGGCAAAGCAGGAGAAAAGACTTTCCTAAAGTACTCAAATTAACTCTCTCCATCTGCGTCACCTTCCCGTTCTAATCTGTGCCTATTTACTTATTTATGGACTCACTTAGCGACACCATGTTAATGGATTCTCAATAGTTTGCATCGGTGATGAAGAACTCTCAGCTCAGTTCTGGCCTCCAGAATCTGTTTCGTCCCCAAACTAGTTCTATAAACCAAACTAGAAATTTTAATTACCAAGGCCATTAGTGTTCCACATGCACGGTTCATACTGTATAGTACCTAAGTAGAATTATGTATTTGCTTGTTTTTCTGTGCGCATTTAAATGCCCATGTGCAAAGTATCTTTCTAGCAGCAGCTAAAGCTCCTTTGTTATCAGATCGTTTTGTGAAGAAAGACCAGAAAGCCGAGACGTGAGCAGGAAACGTAAGCTCCTTGTGGAGACCGTATGGTCAAGTCTTTGATGTACTGTTACTTCTATCCTCCTGGCAGGTAGTCAAGATGAGATGACATTATGATCACACAGCTCCCACTTATCATTCTCTGAGCAAAGGACAGTGCATATCAGTCGGGCAGAAGATGAGGCTTTACCAGGAATCTCAAGACTCCTAATTTACATTCTGTCTCACAGCGTCCATGCCATTCATTCCTTGCCAGTGCACCTGCTGTTTTTCTTGCTCACAGATGTAGTGGATCGGTGTACCTCTGAGATATGCAGAATAATCCGAATCATATCACTGCAATACATAATAGAAGGTCCTAATTATTATCCTTATTATACACATTTATATTATTTATAAAAAAAAACAATGTATAGCAGCTTTATACCTAAAATACTAATCATACCCAGTCTTTTAGCATTAATATCAGCAGTGACAAAACAGTAAATATACAGTGTTTACTATATATGCACATACTGTAATTTTAAGTTACTCTCACAAAAAAAAACACACACTCTGATATGCAGGTGTTTAGTGCATGTTTTTTGTTTTCAGTTTTGTGAGGTTAAAATTGTACTGACATTGTTATTCCTGTAGATATATATTGTGTGCGCATAATTCTAACCCTAAAGGGGACCTATTATGCATAATTCACTTTTTATTCCATTTTAGGCATTCACATGGGTCTCCAGTGTGTGTGTACAAATAAACAATCAAAAAAGTGGATTTAAAAAAAGCCTGCTTTTTGTCTTTTTGTCCATTTTGTACTGTGCAATTACATGTTTTTCTCCCTATTGTGAAGATAACCCTCCTCTGGCTTCTTGCCCGGTTCTGCTGTTCTCTGGTGGGGTGTAGATCAGCAGAACCTCATTAACATTTACACAAAAAATGAAATAAATTGAGCTTGAAAAAAAAATGCCATTAAAAAGTGTATTTCAGCTGAACCAGTAATCAACACACTTCCGAGGCCCGCTGTTAACTTGGTTAAAAATAGTAAAATATGGGAGCCTTTAAATCTTAAAAATACTGCTTTCTGATTACTAAGATTATCCTTTTTTAAGAAGCATAATATAATATTCTTCATGGGGAGAATCCAAATGGCCCCAGTAGGTTAAAACTGTCAGGTTTTCATAAGATTATCGAGCTCTTCTACAGTATTATGAAGGCAATTTTGGCTAAAAACTCATTTAGAATATTACCGATGAACAAATTACTGTAATGTAAGACAAATCTGAGGCTGTAAAGTCTTTACTTGACAAGATACAGTAGTTTAAAAAGAAAAAAAAATTGTTTCGGGTCTGTGTGAATGTTCTCCCTGTGCTTGGTAGGTTTCCTCTGGGTAGTCTGGTTTCCTCCCACAGTCCAAAGATATGCAAATTAAAGTAACTGCTGTTCCCAAATTACCTGTCGTGTGTGTGTGTGCACTGTGATGGATCGGCACCCTGTCCAGGGTGTGCACCGCCTCATGCTCCAAGTCTCCTGGGATAGGCTCAAGGCCCTCCTGCAACCCTCTATACTGGATAACACAATATGGGCTGTGAGTGTTTCAGCCATGCTGATAATCAGCACAACAGCACTCTCTCTCTCACTCTCTCTTTCTCATGTGATATTGTTTAAATATAGGATAAACTGTAACGAGGTGTTTGATTAAAAACATCAGCGATTTGTTGGCCTGAATTTTTCTCTTGAGATGTGATGTTCAGTCTGGCTAGTCTGGCCTATAATTTTTTGTTAAAGATGCTTAACAACAGACTGACTGTGTGTACTAACAATCCGTTATATTACAGTTTTATGTAGATTGTTTTTACACACCCGCATTATCGGATCTATAATTTTTTTTCCTTCACGTATGCAAGCATATTTAATAAGGAAGCATTAAATTGCCCAGTCTTTCAATTATTTCCTTGGTGAAAGAAATGCTGCAAATGTAGCACAAGAAAACCGAAGCGTTTAAGAGATTTCTCAGCTAAACTCTTTTCACACATAAAAAAAAAAAAAAAACAGGAAATGTTTATTGCTACTATTAAATCTTTTCGTGTATGTGTGCAATAATGAGTCCCTTGGCAGCAATAGTAATAAAACTGTAAGTGACTCGATAACTCACATACCAAACTTTTTGAAGATATACTACTACTATCGCTATATACTAATAGGTTTTGTGCACACAAACATGCAGTAGCGTGCAAACGTCTTGAGGCACCCTTTATATGAAATGAAGAAATAAAAGGTCTATAATTTATTATAGGTTTATTGTAAAGAATAGAGACAGAATAGCAAACAAAAATACAGAAAAAAACACCATTATATAATTGTTATAAATTGATTTGCATAAAATAAGTATTTGATTCCCAAGAAAAATGTAATTTAGTACTTGGTGTAGAAACCCTTGTCGGCAAGTGCAGAAGTGATTTAGGAAACTTCTCAGAGCAACTCTGAGTAAGGAAAGTACAAAACTTTTTATCTTAGTGAGGAGGCGTGGTCGACCCCATTGCTGGGGATGAGGCGGCAATTCAAGGACTTTGACTGGTTGATAAAACATCTATGATTAAGGTCTTAAAATAGACTCTTTGTAAAAATAGAATATATGATAATAGAATAAACTGTCAAATCATAATGTTTGTATATAAAGAAATTGTAGAATCATCACTACATGCTATTTTATGCAAAGTTACTGTTATACAGTACGCTAAATATCCTAAAGATAATTAAAACAGCCAAATGTTAAATGTGAAACCGCCAATTTCCACACAGTAGTTACTATATTTAAGTTCTTACATTAATTTACCAAACTGATTTTATTACTTGTAATCCATTCCATATTGATGGGGGCAAAATGGCTTGGAGAATATTTTTGTCCTCTGCTATAGAAACTCTTTAGCCTCTTAAAAGTCTTTCTCTCTACACTTAACAATTATTAATGTAGGAGCTGTTTTTAGGTTTAAGATGTTTCGGGAATCATTTTTATCTTTACTAAGATTTAGTCCTAAATTTAAGGGAAAATTCTAAGAAAATGTCACACACTACCGTTCAAAAGTTTGGGGTCACTTTCTAACTCCATGATGGTTCCTGATTTTTATTTCTTTCTACATTGTAAAGGAATGCTGAAGGCGTCCAAAAAATGCATTAATCTCCTTTAAACAGTTAATGGTGAGATGTTTCTGCTACTTCTGCTCTGTAAAGACTTCATAACGCCTCTAATCTGAGGTGCTGTTAATTGGTCATTTTTCAGGCTGATAACTCTAAATGAACTTCTCGTCTGTGGCAGAGGTAGGTTTTGGTCTCGCCCTCCTGGGACGGCCTTCATGAGAGACAGTTTCATTATGGTGCTTGACGGATTTTTGCAAATGCACTTGACAATACTGTTCTTGCAAGAACTATTACAGAAAGGCTGACCTCTGTGTCTTAAAATAACAACTAACTGTTGTTTTTGTTGTTGTTACATAATTACCTAATTATTTGATCGTATTCTTATAATAATCGCTTTCAAATTATTCATGTTGATTTATTTACACCTTAGGTGAGCTAGATAGCCAACTACAGTAGCTTCAAACACAAGGATGAATCCCAAATGCTTCTCTAACCCATAATTGAGGGCACTATGTGATGTATGAAACAAGGGATTGTACACCCTAGTGCACTAGCGTTCTATTTAACACGTCAGAATCCAGACGTTAATGGAGCGCATTTTTTTTGAGTGAAAATATGAAAAGAAAATTATGAGATTTACAAGACCCTCCACCATTAGTTTCACCACCAAATAGCTACAGAGCTACGGAGCCGTGCTGATATTGTTCACACCAGCACCCATTATCAGGTCATATTTCTTAATTTAAATAGATATTGGAATTTATAATATTCTTGTTTTTAGCCATAACCTGATTACCGACCAGAATGCGTTACGTTACATCAACTGTGGTGTGAGAATCAAAAGCCTGTTTGTAATTCTAAACTCTAATAATTACAACACATTTAATTGCTGTTTACGGTTTAATAATTAGCACATTAGATGATTGTATGCTTAGTGGTTATAATCATTATTAATAATAAAAATAATAAAAATAATAATCCAATAAATTAGAAACAAACTGAAAAATATTTCTAATTAAGTATCTTATACATAAAGCTTGGCAGTCCACACTGTAAGAAGGGCAAAATTTTGCAATGATTGGCAGTTAGAACAGGTGCGAAGTTATTACCTGGGCCAGTGGTTTAAAGACGAGTGTGAAAAAGCACTAAAAATCCCAGTTAAGCGGAGGGATGTGACAGACCTGCTCTGACTGCTTCATGTTTTTTTTTTTTTTGGACAAGACATTATCTGGCAAGAATCCATGTGGGAAATAAAACAGCATCCAGATTTCTCCCACAGTGCTGAGATGAGTGTATGTGACAAAAGCCAAGCTTTCCAAGTACGCTGTAAAGTAGTTTGTTGTTTAAAAAAAAAAAAAAACGTTTAAATGGTTTATGCTTCTGACCGACTCTGAGCCCAAATTATTACAATAAAAATTGACAGTGGCACAATCCAGGATTGCAAAATAGATTTGCATTTTACTGTTCACTAGAATTTCCCTTTTTTTATCTTTAAACTAAGTACGAAAAAAGTATGCGTCCATAAAACTACGAAACTATAATGAATTATATTAATAATCGAAGAAATTTTAAGACAACCAAGCAGCCCTACACAAAAAGGCAAAAACATAAGATGGTAAAGAGTTTAGAGCAATATGCTATGACATTGTAGAAAAAAAAAACCTATGGTCTGTAACTCATGGAGTTTCAGTTTTATTTTTTTTAAATAAAGCTCCTTATAAAAAGCATGCATGAGTACATTATGGTGGCAGTAATTTTTATATATACAGGTACATAATAAAAGCCTTAGTTCTGCCTTATGTAGCGTACTATAGTGATTTCTATTAATTCAGTTTCCATGCAAGAGTCAAACTGGAACGAAGCTCGTAAACTCTTGTTTATGACAGAGTCCCATATGTAAAAATCAGTTTATACAGTAACTACAATAGTTAAAATATAAGTGTGGTTGTAGCGTAGAGAAAATATAATGCAAAATTTATTGCAGAGTTTAAAAATCTGGTAATAAAAATGCAATTAAAAATCCTTTAAATTCACCCCAAAGGGAGGTAAAAATCTATAGCAAGATTACATTCCATTAATTTAATGGCAGGATGTGAACTAAAGAACACTGATCACCAACTATAGACCAAACTGAAGGCAGGATCCTGTGCACTCGAGGCTCACTCATGCCCACAAGAACCAAAGGCCACGACATCAATGCTGGTCATAACAGAAAGGCACCAGAACACACGATGCACCACAGCAACTGTCGCCAAAGTCCTGGTGTCAAACACCACAGCACATCAGCGCCACCCTAGTGGCAGTCTGGGAACCCTAAACCGAGGTAATGGTGGCTCATGTGGCTAAGGCGCTAGAATCTTGATTTTAGTAATCTGGGGACTCGAGTCTGAGACCATGCTGTCGGCCAGATGTGTTAGGAAGGGCATCCGGCATGAATACTGTGGCAAGCTGGATCAGATGGTCTGATCAGGGTTTATTTTTATTTGGGGCGGGGGGGGGTGTTGTTTTTTGTTTTAATTTGTAAAATATTTCATTTGTTTATAAAAAAAAGTTATGTTGTTTAAATTTGTACTGTATGTAGCAGACAGGGACCATAGCTCTGCCTTTCGACGATTCCCTCCAAACGATTGCTTGTCTTCTTTTATTAAAACAAAACTCTGTTTAAAAGGAGCGCAAACTCCATTTTCTGCCATAACTGAGTTTCAGTCTTGCTATCTCTTCAAGTTACACCATTTCAGGGAGATCAGACAATGACTAGCTGAGGATCAGATGTCAGTGATGAAAGAGGAAAAAGTGCAGACAGACATGTCTGTGTTCTGTTTATGGCAGAAGAAGCACTCTATATAAAACAGCCATGACATTCATTGAGACCCTCCAGAGAAAAAAAAAAAAAAAAAAGAAAAGCTGCGAAGATGCAATATGATGAGACTTCCCACACAGTGTGATATCATCTCTTTGAAATCGATGTCAGCGCCATTTCATAATTGATAGCACCAGTTGTGAAATGTGCCTAACGATGCAAAAGCCTACTTGTAAAGTCTTTCTAAATGTCATGCCTCATCACAGTGGGTCAACCATTTCTTTCATTACACTCCTTAGTGGCAGAAGAGACGGAGAATGGGACAGCATACTGGGACGAGTAATAATCACAAACATTAACGTCCAAAAAGAGATGCTGTAAATTGGACGTGGGTCAGAAAGGACTTATTTATTTATTTATTTATTTATTTATTTTATTGCTGAACAACAATAACCTCAGGTTACCCAAAACATTTTCTGCATGTCCATGATGGTTATATTAATCTGGACAGATTGTATATTGAACATGCTTGTGACATTGTGACATGGTTTTTCGATAGATGGGCTTCAAAGTTGATTTCCTGGGTTCTTGTTCATAATATATATACATGAATATGGCTTTAATGAATTTAAAACAGCAACTATAGTTAGTTACATGGACAACTTCTGGTTTCCAAATTTAGGGCATGAAATAACAATTATTTTATTAATATTTAATTACTTTATAAAGCAAGCATACTCATCTGCCATGTTTCTGATTTACTGTAAAACGCATAGTTTGTGTTTTTCAAGTCTTAAATCCAAATTGAGGTTCACCTACAGTACTGTATATGGACTACATGAAATCTCCTATGAAATTATATCCCAACACACGCACTTCAATATGGAGTATTTTTCCTTTTTCAGCTTTAACAGCTTCCACTCTCCTTGGAAGGCCATCCACAAGATGTTGGAGTGTTTCTGTGGGATTTCGTGTCTATTCATTCTGTAGAGTGTTTATGAGGTCAGGCACTGATGTTGAGTGAGAAGGCCTGGCTCACCATCTCCATCGTTCCAGTTTATCCAAAAGGAGCTCGATGGGGTTGAGGTCTCAGGGCTCTATGTTCGGGCCGGTCGAGTTCTTCCCCAACAAACTCATCAAGCATTGTCTTTATTGTTCTTTGCTTTGTGTTCTGGGACGGAGTCATGTTGGAATAGAAAAGGACCTTCCCCAAACTGTTGCAATGAAGTTAATTAAAAGCATAGCATTGTCCAATATATCGCGGTATGCTAAAGCATTAAGATTGACCATCACTGGAGATGAGGGGCCTGATTGATTAACACCCGAATTCGATACCATACTTGACTGGTTTGGACGAATACTTTTGTCCATATAGTGTAAGTGCATTACTATAGGACTTGGTTATTAGAAGTTTTCTTGCTCTGCACACCACCTGTTACCAGATTCCACAACCTTCGTTCCATGCAAAAATTTACTCCAAAGTTCAGCTGAAATTCGTTTGAAGCTTCTGCCGTTCCGCAGAGCTACTGTAAATCGAGTGATTTAACTTGATTTAAGCACTTAAATAGATTTTGGTATAAAATCCTCAACCCAGCCAGTGAAGATGACCTTTAATGTCTAGCCATGTTTTGTGTTAGTGCTCATAAAGCATGCAGGGAGCAGCAGACTACTATGCAGTGTCAGTAGTCATTGTTTTGGGACCAAGGATTCAAAGCTTGTGCTGCTGTCACATGGCTCTTGCTTCAACAGAATTCACATGACATTGAGCTGGAGGGCTTCGAAGCATGAAGGTATATGTATAAAATAAAATAAAAAACTGTTTTAAAATGACATGCTGAGGTGGTAGGAGAATATTGAGTGTCACACTTGTGTTTCTCACTGTTCTAGTATAAGTGTGTGTGTGTGTGATGGATTCCTCTGCTGAGTTGGTGCTTAGGAATATGGCACAAAGCCTTACATCACACCCCAAATAATCAGTGTTCCATCCTTTTAAATGGTGATCAACAGCATTATGGGAGTCGCTACTATTCTATTACAAATATATTAAAATATATACAGTTTTAATATTAAGAACACAATCCAGAGAACCAAGGCAGTGTCCGTACTCCAGAGAGACTTCACAGAGAGAGCTTAGCTGAAAGGAGACGCAAAATTTATCTTAAGCTGAATGTGTTTCACAAGCATCGTATACCCAGAGGTTCCTGTAAATGTAAATTACCCCAAGTGTTCCTGAATGTCAAAATGCCCTTCATAACCCCCTTTCTCAACCACACACACACACACACACACACACAAAGAGAAAGAGAGGCTTTTTTTTATTGCTTTTTTGCTCTTCTACTCTGCATCTTTAAGCAACACCTAATGTCCAAACTGTAAATAAAAATGCTAAAAATCTACAGTCTCCTACAGAAAGGTGAAAAATGTTGTTGCATTAATAAGCATAATATAATGTTTAAAATGTACAGCATGTGGTGCCAGGGTTGCTCAGTGGTCTGCACTGTGGCCTTGCACCTCCAGGGTCCGGGTTCGATTCCCGTCTCTGTGTGCATGGAGTTTGCATGTTCTCCCCGTTCATGGTGGGTTTCCTCTCCCCGTTCATGGTGGGTTACTCTCCTTGGAAGGCCGTCCACAAGATGTTGGAGTGTTTCTGTGGGATTTCGTGTGTGTTTATGAGGTCAGGCACTGATGTTAGATGAGAAGGCCTGGCTCATCATCTCCATCGCTCCAGTTTATCCAAAAAGAGCTCGATGGGGTTGAGGTCTCAGGGCTCTATGTTCGGGCCGGTCGAGTTCTTCCCCAACAAACTCATCAAGCCGTGTCTTTATAGTCCTTGCTTTGTGTGCTGGGACGGAGTCATGTTGGAATAGAAAAGGACCTTCCCCAAACTGTTGCAATGAAGTTAATTAAAAGCATAGCATTGTCCAAGATATCACGGTATGCTGAAGCATTAAGATTGACAATCACTGGAGATGAGGGGCCTGATTGATTAACCCCAAAATCGGTAAAAGATTTTTTACCGATTTTGCCTCAGACAGGACTCCCGACAGGATTATGCCCCAGACAGGACTCTCGGTTTCCTCCCTCAGTCCAAAGACATGCAGATTAGGTGTTCCTAAGTTGCCCATAGTGTGTGAATGAGTGTGTGTCAAGGGCACACACGTATACGCAATCAGTGTACACCAGGGTGTACCCTGCCTCATGCCCTAAGCCTCCTGGGTGGGCTCATTTGGATAGCCCACCCAGGAGGCTTAGAGCACGATAAATATTAAATTTGGATAAATATCAAAATAAATGTAAAGATTTTATTATTCTCTTTATGGAAAAATGTTTCCATTTTTAATCTTTTAACCCTTTCATGGATGGTGGCTGCACTCACAATCAGTTATGGCTCGTTTTATGTTTTTGTCGTTTTTTTGGGATATTTTCTCCAATTGCAGGGCGCCACAGCAGATCATTGATCTATGTGAACCTGGGCATATGTCATGGCAGATGAAAAGCCCACCACTGAGCCACCAATGCCCCAGACAGGACTCCCAGGATTGTATACTGTATATGTAAATTACCTTCAGTAGCTTTATACTTTTTATTCTTCTCAATCCTAATAAAAAGTTTTTTCCTGAGGAAAAAAAAAAAAAAAATTAATTAGGTGAATCAATGAATCAATTAAATGCCTTGCATTATTTTTTGTTGTTCTTTTCTGTTTGTGTTCTTAATTTATATTTGTTTGTTCTCAAACACATTTTTTTGATTATGTCAGGCATTATGTTTTAGTTTTTTTAACTCATAACAAACTATTTATTTATCATTTTTATATATAATTTATAGACAATCAAAATTATACCATGCTGTTTTAATAAAAAAAAACAAAAAAGACATCTACATCTAGGCATTTGGCAGACGCCCTTATCCAGAGCGACTTACATATTTTTTTTTATCTCATTATACATCTGAGGAGTTGAGAGTTAAGGGCCGTGCTCAAGGGCCCAACAGTGGCAACTTGGTGGTTGTGGGGTCTGAACCCGGGATCTTCTGAACCGTAGTCCAATGCCTTAACCACTGAGCGACCCCTGGCCCAAACTAATTAAATTTTTTTTTACATTTGTAAGACATTTGTATTTCTTCAAAAAAAGTTTAAAAAAAGAACAAAATCTGAACAATCGTGACATGCACATACAGCACAGGAGTTATGCACAAAAAAGGAAAAATGGCTTTTGTAATATCTCTGCAGTCAACCTTAAAGCCTCTACAGAATAATACGTACAGCATATGTGCAAGGCTGTTTATAACAGCAGGACTGAAGGAGCTATAGAGAGAAAACTTTATTGTCATCAGCCTCCAATGACGCATCGACTTCTCATCTCCAAAGTGGTAGCTTTTCAGTACGAGTCTTGAAAATGATGCTATGGTTCATTCTAAAGCAGCAGTGTAGAGTGCTTTATATCTCTAGCCCGCTGTGGTCATATACAGTAGGTATCAACAATTTCATTCTACCGCTCAGGCTGTGAGAATGAGAATCATTTTCCTTCATCCCAAAAATGGCATTTAATTCAGCATAAGGCTGCCAGACACATTCCATCTGTGGGCCGTTCGCTGTCGCCGGGATGCCGTTGCTCCAGATACAGATGCCAGTTTTAAGAATCCACCAACACAAGGTGCCCATCCATCATCATTCATCATCATCATCATCATCATCATCAACACCAGCAGGAAGGCAGATCATACCTGACCTCCGACCAGCAGAGGAAGCCTGGCCTCTGGAGTAGCCTCGCTCAGTGTGAGGTGATAATGATCTCTGCCAAGACATCGGAATGATCACAGTAAGTTCTGTACAAATTCTATGTACAAATTCCTACACACAACTATGTTTAAAGACAGAACCGTTTTTTTTTATAGCCATGCCTCACAGGCATGTTTTTCCTGAGTTGCTCGTGTTTTATAATGTGGCATCTTTTTTTTTCCAGTTCAGTGAATCTTAGAACACAGTGGCACGTTGCTGCCAAGCGAAAAAGAAATTTAAATCTTTTTCATTGTTTATTATGCAGCGATGAGTCTTATTATTTACATTTTATCTGTTTTTAGTCATTTTGCAGACACTGCAAAATTTATTCCCCCAGATTTAAACCAAGGACTAACACAAGGAGCTAGAATAATATACTGTAGGTTGAACTGAAATGACTAATATAATAATAATAATAAATTGAGTTCATAATTAATATAGGATTGTTTCGTTATACTGTCTAAACAGCATATCATTACCACTTACCAACTCCAATTTAAATTTCAAATTTAAACCTAAATCTATTAGAAAAATACCCAGCATTCCATACATACACACCTTAAGGTTTAATGATCTCAGTTTATCTGAGGTTTCTTGCACAATTAACTGCAGAGCATTAATGACACTAACTGTGTGTCACAGCGTGGGTGAGACTAGAGCCCAATCCCAATTCTCCCCCTTACCCCTACACTTAGCCCTACCCCTCCGTTTGGCACGTTCACGTGAAGGGGTAGGGGTGTCTCATTTCTCTTTAGGTTGGAGGGGTAGGGATAAGGGGAAGGGCCAGATAGCCCTCGAAACGAAGATTTTTTGGGACCTCACTTCAAACGAAGGGCTAAGCGAAACTTTCAAGATGGCTGCTCACTCGAGCGAGCAGACCCGTAAATGTAACTAATTTTTGCCATTAATAAGGATTTTTGTGTACATGGAAATGAACGGATACGAGGAGTAGGGGATGGGGTAGAAAATAGAAGTGGGATTGGGCTTAGGTCTGTACGGTCCGCAGTACTGAGGAGAGAGCAGCTGTCTGACAAAACCCACATTCACACCCAGTCACAGAAGCACTTTCAGTAAGAACACACATCTGATAACGTTACGTCGTCTTAAACAACACGCCGTCTCTGCACTAATCACTTCTAAGTCGTTCTGAATCGTCTCCGAACCGTCTCTGAACTGTCCGTGTCGTTCTGTTCACGGCTAACGCTTAGCTACAAAGATAACAAGCTTCTAACACAAGGCTGAAACCCAAATCCCTCTCTAACCCCTGATCAAGGGCACTACTTGTTGTGTGGAACTAAGGATGTTACACCCTACATACTGTAGGGCACTAGCTTTCCATTTAACACTATTTTGTATATAAAAGCACGGAAGCTAATGGAGCTGATATTTTAAAGTGGAATAAGTGGAAATATAAAGTAAATCTGGTGAGTTTCTCAGGACTGTTCAACACCTCCATGGTTTATTCTCATTACCGTTTGGCTACAGAGTACCGTTAAGAGTTTAAAACTACTTTTAATACTTAATACTTGGAGCAAAATAACTGGTTAAGCAAACAAACAAATTGGGCCGTGCCCTAGTATCTATAACTGAACTGCAGGTGTGCTGATATTCAGTACAACAGCACTCCCTCTTATGTGATATTGCTTAAATATAAAATAAATTGATGCAAATTAATAGGATGTAATGCTAAAAACACATCAAGTGTTCTTTTCTATGGTGTGGAAACCATAAATTTTTCTGCCCGTTGTCATTCATACAGTATATTGTAGTATTCTTCTTCTTCAGTACATATTTTCTTTCCCTGTTGGTTAATTCACTAGCATACTAGAACACAGCCCTAAGTGCACATCACATTCTTATTTTCATTGTGAATTAGGACAATTCCCTGCTATATGCACATCAGTTCCTGGGCTGAAATGTTCATTGTGCTGCACGTTGTGACTGAGCGGCGCAGTGCGACCGAGCGTGCCACACCATGACACTGTGCCTAGTTTTTGTTATTATTGATCTGATTATTATATACTCGTCTAACAAAAGTCTGGTAAAGTTAAAGTGTAATGGAATGAATATCCTGTGACTATGGATGGATGGATGGATGAATGGATGAATAAATGGATGGAAGGACGGATATACTTTTTAATCCCAAAGGGGAATTGTTTCGTTACAGCACCCAGCTCACAATAACAAACAATGTAGTTGACTCAGAATCTTACAATCATGATAAAAACCTGACATGGAAGAGATTTGATCAGACTGTACTTTACAGGTCTGTGCAAATTTTATTGATGTTCATGTTAGTTATTTCCATCCAACAACACGGACCTTGTAACATGTTTTTTCCTCCTGCTTCCATTGAAGCTCTTGTAGTAATTTGCAACTAGATCTAGACTAATAATGTTTTACAAATGCAGTGCAATTCAGACAAGTGCACAGCGTCATCTGTAATTTTCACAGTAGGTTTGGTTAGGTCGCAGTAATCTTGGGGACTTGAGTCTCTCTCTCTCTCTTTTTAGATCCACCCTTTCTACACTCAATCACACTCACACACATACACACACACACAAAATACATCTAATGTAATTATAAAGTACAAATTATCAAAGCAAGAATCTTGCTATACTCAGAACAAGTCAAAAGTCTCCACCGCTCTCTTTATGAAATGCAGATTAGTTCAGGCTTGGACATGTAATTGGAACTGACTTGCATTCTTCTCACTTTTTACAAGATAAGATTCTCATCCTCTAAATCCTTTAAATGGACAATACAGTCTCGAGATTCTGTCACACCTCATTAAACCTCGGACTATTTTTAATTACATAATGTTTCCTTTATTAAGCTGGATATGAATAGATTTATTTGTAAATCGTTAGCAGAAGCATTTAGAGAAGAAAATTGGTGTTAATATTTTAAAATATATACTGTATATATTCAACTATTATATATATATTAGATTAGATTCAATTTTATTGTCATTGCACATAGTTACAAGGCAATGAAATGCAGTTAGCATCTAACCAGAAATGTAAGTTATGTAATATATATATTATATTACATAGGTATATTACATATTTCAAAATAGTTGAACTATTTCCCATAGTAGGTGTGAGAGAAGAGGATGCAGAGGTTAGGGTTATATGAAGGCAGATGATACATACATACAATGTATATATATATATATATATAAATAAATAAATAAAAATAAAGGCTATGTATGAATTGGATTTACAGAAGAATATACTGTATCTATATATTTAAATGAATCTACAGTGTAAAGTGAGCAGAGATGGAATAAATTCATTGACTGAATAAGTGTAAATATACAGATATGTCTAAATATAAGTATATGGGATAAAGATATACAGAAACTATATATGGTTAAATTTACAGCATGTGCAATAATATATATATATATAATGTCCCTTTTTCAGGACTGTGTATTTCAACAATAATGTTGCAAAAATCCAAATAACTTTACAGATCTTTATTGTAAAGGGTTTAAACAATGTTTTCCATGCATGTTCAATTAACCATAATCAATTAATTAACATGCACCTGTGGAATGGTCGTTAAGACCTTAACAGCTTACAGAAAGTAGGCATTTAAGGTCACAGTTCTAAAAACGCAGGACACTAAAGAGACTTGTCTGCCGACTGTGAAAAACACCCAAGAGAGATGCCCAGGGTCCCTGCTCATCTGCGTGAACGTGCATTAGGCATGCTGCAGGGAGGCATGAGGACTGCTGATGTGGCTAGGGCGATAAATCGCCATGTCCGCACCGTGAGACGCCTAAGACGGCGCTACAGGGAGACAGGAAGGATGGCTGATCATTCTCGCAGTGGAAGACCACGTGTAACAACACCCGCACAGGATGGGTACATCCGAATATCACACCCGCGTGACAGGTACAGGATGGTCACAACAACTGCCCGAGTCACACCAGGAACACACAATCCCTCCATCAGTGCTCAGACTGTCCGCAATAGGCAGTCCATGAGGAGGAGATGCACTGCAGTACTTCAAGCCAGTGTTGCCAACTCGTCAGTAAGGAAAGTAGCTATTGGCTGTCGTAGAAGTCGCTAGAAGTCGCTAGATGATTACGTCATCGCGTAATTTGCATAATGCACGCTGCACAGTGTAAAAAAAGCAGCTTTACATGCTTCTCCAACGTGATCACATGCCAGCAGAGAACAGTGTTCAGCGATAACTAATGCCATGGTGGCTTTAGCTTTTTTTGAAGAGTCATTTTTTTTTACCATAAATTGCAGTTTGTTTTGTGTGAAACTATTGTAAGGCTTTGCCTCTTGTGTATGTTTCTGAGTTGGCATGTGTTTTTTTATATCGCAAAGTTTGGCATAAAAATCAGTCTTGCAATACAGGCAGTATGCCCGTGTATTATCTCCAATAAAAGGCTTCAACCATCCGTTGAATTCAGGATTTGATTCCCGCTCCTTTCTGAATTTCTGAGAGTATAGTTTTGACTGAGACATGATGAACTAGCGAGCTATATGTTTATGCTAAAGTCACAGAGAAGCACACACACAGTGGATGAGGTAAGTAATGAGGCTGTTTGAGTCAAATGCAGCGATTTATTCTTGTGCAGCAATTTATTTTAGACAAAGAAAATTTTTTAGTATGCATCAGAACAGGATATTTTTTATTTATATCTCGCTTACAAGCCAGGGCGGGATCACTTAACGGCGGATTCGCGCATGGGCAATTCATTTGCATAGCATAGCTGCTGTGGCAAGTTGAGAAAAGTCAGTACAGACACATCAGAGTCTCCAAAAGTCTCCAGTAACACAAGAAAAAGTCGCCAGATTTGTCGCTAGTCGCTTTTAAAAAAAATTGTCGCTAGAGTGATTTGAAAAGTCGCTAAATATAGCGACAAAGTCGCTAAGTTGGCAACACTGCTTCAAGCAGCTGGTGGCCACACCAGATACTGACTGGTACTTTTGATTTTGAGCCTTTCTTCATTCAGGGACACATTGGGAAACATTTTTAGTTTATGTCTTATGGTGTTGACTCTTTTAGTGTTCATACAAATAAATTCAAATTCAAATTTTATTTGTCACATACACAGTCATCCACAGTCATATACACATTAAGTTTACTGAAGGTAAAAACAGCTTTTCTTTTTTGCTGAGTATACAGTATATGAATAAATATGAATAACTTAACAACATTATATATATATATATATATATATATATATATATATACACAGTGGTGTAAAAAACTATTTGCCCCCTTCCTGATTTCTTATTCTTTCGCATGTTAGTCACACAAAATGTTTCTGATCATCAAACACATTTAACTATTAGTCAAAGATAACACGAGTAAACACAAAATGCAGTTTTTAAATGATGGTTTTTATTATTTAGGGAGAAAAAAAAATCCAAACCTACATGGCCCTGTGTGAAAAAGTAATTGCCCTCTGAACCTAATAACCGGTTGGGCCACCCTTAGCAGCAATAACTGCAATCAAGCGTTTGCGATAACTTGCAACGAGTCTTTTACAGCGCTCTGGAGGAATTTTGGCCCACTCGTCTTTGCAGAATTGTTGTAATTCAGCTTTATTTGAGGGTTTTCTAGCATGAACCGCTTTTTTAAGGTCATGCCACAACATCTCAATAGGATTCAGGTCAGGACTTTGACTAGGCCACTCCAAAGTCTTCGTTTTGTTTTTCTTCAGCCATTTAGAGGTGGATTTGCTGGTGTGTTTTGGGTCATTGTCCTGCTGCAGCACCCAAGATCGCTTCAGCTTGAGTTGACGAACAGATGGCCGGACATTCTCCTTCAGGATTTTTTGGTAGACAGTAGAATTCATGGTTCCATCTATCACAGCAAGCCTTCCAGGTCCTGAAGCAGCAAAACAACCCCAGACCATCACACTACCACCACCATATTTTACTGTTGGTATGATGTTCTTTTTCTGAAATGTTGTGTTACTTTTACGCCAGATGTAACGGGACACGCACCTTCCAAAAAGTTCAACTTTTGTCTCGTCGGTCCACAAGGTATTTTCCCAAAAGTCTTGGCAATCATTGAGATGTTTTTTAGCTAAATTGAGATGAGCCTCAATGTTCTTTTTGCTTAAAAGTTGTTCTGTGCCTTGGAAATCTGCCATGCAGGCCATTTTTGCCCAGTCTCTTTCTTATGGTGGAGTCGTGAACACTGACCTTAATTGAGGCAAGTGAGGCCTGCAGTTCTTTAGATGTTGTCCTGGGGTCTTTTGTGGCCTCTCGGATGAGTTGTCTCTGCGCTGTTGGGGTAATTTTGGTCGGCCGGCCACTCCTGGGAAGGTTCACCACTGTTCCATGTTTTTGCCATTTGTGGATAATGGCTCTCACTGTGGTTCGCTGGAGTCCCAAAGCTTTAAAAATGGCTTTATAACCTTTACCAGACTGATAGATCTTAATTACTTTTGTTCTCATTTGTTCCTGAATTTCTTTGGATCTTGGCATGATGTCTAGCCTTTAAGGTGCTTTTGGTCTACTTCTCTGTGTCAGGTAGCTCCTATTTAAGTGATTTCTTGATTGAAACAGGTGTGGCAGTAATCAGGCCTGGGGGTGACTACAGAAATTGAACTCAGGTGTGATAAACCACAGTTAAGTTATTTTTTAACAAGGGGGGCAATCACTTTTTCACACAGGGCCATGTAGGTTTGGATTTTTTTTATCTCTAAATAATAGAAGCCATCATTTAAAAACTGCATTTTGTGTTCAATTATGTTATCTTTGACTAATAGTTAAATGTGTTTGATGATCAGAAACATTTTGTGTGACTAACATGCAAAAGAATAAGAAATCAGGAAGGGGGCAAATAGTTTTTCACATCAGATATATATATATATATATAACCCAGCTCATGCTCTTGAGTGTGTGTAAGTTAAGGTATATGAAGGCTGACTAATATTGTGCCATGGGAAAGAATATAAAAAACAGTCCCGAATGTAGTCAACTACGAGTAGATTTCCACTACACGCTTCAATGTTATCACTCATTCAGCCGCAGCCCTTATGAGGAACATTTCTCCTTTAGATCTCACAGCATGAAGGAAAGAGCAATATACAAGGTCTGACGTTTCCAGTCCTGCCGTTGTTAATATAACGAGAACAGTTTGGATGTAACCTGGCAGCCAGGGAGAGAGGACTAAAATGCGCATGCATGAACACCACCGACTTCTCTGTACTAGTCAGTGGGCCGCTAAACGCCATCGAGTGAGCATGTGTACTGCGTGGCTGTCGCTTTCGAAAACGACTGACATCAAAGTTTGCACTGAGCTTGATGACACACGGATGCTTCAAAGACAGTCGAGAATCTCTTGAAAATGATCCACGTTCTGGAAGTCCTGCAACAAACAGAATGCTTGAGAATGTTGAACGTGTTTTATACCGTAGTGTTCTAGTGCAGCGGGCTGCGATCAACAAAGATCGGCGACTGGCAGGGTGAGAGCTTTAAGCATAAGTAGGAGTTTGTTACATGTAGTCTGATCATTACATGAATTATATAAGAACACATTAAGTTCATTCTTCAATACTAGTGCTTGTTATGTTTCTGGCATGCATGAAGGAGGTTATCATCTCGGCTATGTCACGTTCTGAGAATTTCATATAAATACTGGATCCAAATTCTCACACCATCACTTAATGAGGAAAAGCATTGCACGCATCGTGGGATTTATTCCAACCTACCGGACGCCATGACATTAATCAGCGTAGTAATAACTCGAATGAATTTAATCTCATTTCTCATGACCTGTTGAGCGCGTATTCATTGTGCAAAATAGAGAATTAATGACAACGTGATAGACGCGTTGAGGACCTGATAGGGACGCGGCTAGGACCAAGTATGAACTTGATAAATGCACATTTTTTTCCCATTTTGACCGCGCTCCCGCTGCATTCTTCAAAACTTCATGATTAAACATTAAAGATAATTAATGAAACCCATTCTGTTTTGGTAGTTACTTTTATGTAGCTGGAAATTGACAAATACTCCTGCTTTAGAGTTTTTAATTGTTTCATTCCATCCTGTGAGAATTATTATAATTTTTTTGGCTTTGCTTTGTTGAATAGTTGAATAGGTTTGACATTAATGTCTTTATTAGTCCTGTCCCTCTCACAGTTTTTTTTTTCCTCTACTGTTTCTACCTTGTGTATTACTGGATCCATTTGAGACTCTTTACGCATATTTTTGCATGATAAAGGTCATGTTGAAACTGCATCTCACTTAGTGTGATCCTCGGGATCTTCCTGTCTCATCTGACAGCCATGGTACGAATTCATATGAACCATGATGAATACATCAGACCTCAGCACATACTCTCACACCAACTGAATAAAAATCAACTCTGTGTTATCTTACACTCGTATATCCTGTTTTTTTCTGCACCTGAGAAACAATCTACAGGACATTATTATTTCATATTATTTCTGCCATACATCATGTTTAATAATATATTTAATTATAGCTTAATTATAGCCGAATCCAATTTCACGTCAATTTTTATACAGCAGAAAACACGATAGTGTGAAACTTCATAAAATCTACAAAACTCGTGTTTGAATAGTTATTGTCATTTTTCATAAAAATAAGGAAAGTTATAAATAAAAAATGATTATTAATAATCTTAGTCATGATTTAGTGACTTCTGTAAGACAAGAGCAAGAAAATGAAACTCGCAGAATTAGTCAGTCTAGACTAATTTTTGACACATTGCACATACACACACACACAGTACATTTACACAGGAAAGTTGCATGGTGAGCCGATGTTGTAGGGAGACCCAGTGCCGCAACCCATGTGAAATTCCAGTGGTGTTGCTGCCAATTTTAACATCAAGATTTCAGCTCACTCAGTAAAGGCCAGTGCCCAGGGCAACCCAGCCATAAAGTCAATTTTTATAATCTCTCATGTCTGTGGTTCACCTTGCAGTTTTCTGCTACATACAGTACATGTTATATGAAGTGATAACCGGCATCACTGTGTCAGGTCATTCAACCAAGAAGACTTCTGGTGCAATAAAAATAAATCAGACTCACTGTTTTGTCCATTGTACTGCCCTCACTTTCACTGTAAGAATGATTACAAATATTTATAATATAAGATAATATACAGTGGAACTTTAAATTAAGAGCATAATTCGTTCCGGAAGTGGGCTTGTATTTCAAAACACTTGTAAACCAAATTTAATTTTCCCATACGAAATAATGGAAACTCAAATTATTCGTTCCACAACCCCAAAAAATAAATACATAAAAATAATTAATGCAATCTAAAGTAAATCTAAAGTAGAAATAAAACAAATAAATCTAGCGCTGTGTGTGTGTGTGTGTGTGTGTGTGTGTGTGTGTGTGTGTGTGTGTGTGTGTGTGTAAAGTAAGAGGAGAAATCAGCCTCCCCCTTCTTATCTTACACAGTAGACCTTTCTTCTCTCTTATTTGAATTTCACACACACACACACATAATGACAGGGAGGGAGAAAATGGATTTTTAACCTCTCTAATGAGACTTTCTTTTGCTTTACACGTGAGCACACACGAGTGTTATAAGAAACAGTACACGCTTACAAACACAAAATAAAAAATGTTTTGCGCACACACGTGGTCGCAGTTATAGTAAACAGTACACGCGTACACGGATGTTGATTATACCAGTGAGAGACTGGGTAATTATGGGGAATAAGACTCGATTCCCCATAATTACCCACAAGATGATTACCCACAATTACACAGAGCAAGAGAGAGAAAAAACATTGGCTCAGTTGTGATATTGAAAATCTTTACTCGTCTTGCGGAACACTTGCAAACCGTGTTACTCACAATCCGAGGTTCCACTGTAATATTATATCATATATCATATCATATTATAAGTCCATCGAAAAACCTCTGTAGTCCAACTAGGGACCGTGGATGCCAATGGTCACCATTGTATACTGTATATTTCCATTTTACACTAGCCTTCGACCCTGGTGGAGACCACAGTGCTAACCACTACACCATCCACCATATATTATATTATATTATATTATATTATATTATATTATATTATATTATATTATATTATATTATATTATAATTATGGCTTTCAATATTAATGCATTAACACATGTGATTAATTTAACATTACCATGAACTGAACGACAATTTTTATTATAAAAAGCTTCTAGATTTTAGAAGTTTTGATAAAACAAAAGTTATAATCAGTTTCCTCTAACCAGTTTGTCAAATACATTTCTTTATTCCAACATTGCACGTTTATAATACAAGTAAATCTGAGTATTTTTTAATTGTGCTTAATCATAATGATTTGCAGACTATGACAGTGATGAACTAGTCTTTTTTTTTCGATTGACAGCACTAAATATAATTAAATATAAAATAATTTTTAAAAATGTATATATAATATATAAATCATTATAAAAAGTCAAACTTGCTAACATTCTGTTGACTGCATTTAGCTTTGACTACAGTGTACATTCTTCCTGGCATTGATTCAACATCAGTATGCAACATTACAGCCATATTTTATTTCCATCCAGAGTTGCCATAATTTTTAAGCCAGAGATCTTGCATTGATGATCGAAGAGTTGAACTATTCCGTAAACTCTTTACTAGCAGATGCCAAAAACTTTCATTAAGGTTAAGGTCAAGACTTTGTGGCAGCCAATTCATGTGTGAAAATGATTCCTCAGGCTCTTTCTTCTTCAACCACTCTTTCACAGTTTGAACCGGATGACTCTTGGCTTTGTCATCCTGAAAGATGTGCCATCAGGAAAGAAAAAAAAATCCATAGATGGGGTGATCTGGTGATCTCATTAACAAGTGGCTTTCTCGTGGCCACACAGATGTTTAGTTTCAATCCTGTGAGTTCTTCTCACAATGTGCATGTGGAGATGCTCTTATTTTAACATTGAGCATAGCATAGATTTCTACTGTCATACATACAGTAGGTTATTTAACTATGCTAATTGTACAATCATGGTCATTCATATTTTTTCTGACTTCTTCCATGAATTTGATGATTCAGCACTATTTCTTCAAGGGTTGGACAATTCTTAATCCAATTCAGTTTTAACAATATGAATCATAGTCATCACACCAGTCGTTATCCAATCAAAGGCTCTTAATTATTTACATATATAAAGCCAAGCAGAGATGTTTTTGTTTTTTCCCCCAGATGTCTACTTTTGAAGATCATTTAATATAGAGTCAGTAGATTACTAATTAACCTGCTAATACAGTATGTGTATAAGATTGAGGTAACCTTGATTGCATATCAATACATATCTTTAAATAATTAAGATACGCTTTTTTTTCCCAATGGAAATGTTTAAATGGCATCTTGCAGGCAACAAATAAGTTTTATGGAGACGTAAGCAGTATGAATCTCATGTGACAGAGAGTATCCTTATTAATATGAATTTATAGCATTACTTCATTCATCTGAGTTGGGTTTAGGCAAATTTTTACTAAAACTACAAACTTAAACTGAAATAGCATTTTAATAAAGCTTTGACACTATTAAATAAACAGATACTTTATATGGATTTGTGTATTTTTCTAAGATAACAAATTTTTTTTTCAACATTTAGAAATCTTAGAAGCCACCACATGGGAAGACACTGTGTTGTTATACACTAAGGTTATACTTACAACTTTATTGATCCAGTAAGAAATATCTTTGTTATGACATGCTGTTAAAAGGGTCAGCCATAATTTCCTAGTATTAATGCTTGAGTTGGTGTAGACATGATTATGGTATAAATTTCGACACATTACCAAAACAATTCATATAAAGGAGTTGTAAGTGGGTATTTATGGATTGAATCATTTACTCCTTTTGCTTTATCCTTGGCTGCGTCCCAGTGGAACCCGAAACTACAAAAACATATACACACGTACACACAAATTCAAAAATTTTTACTCATGTGGTAAACGAATGTAGCAACCAACTAGTACGTGAACCAGGAGGAAAACCCTGCAGAATCTCTCCAGAAAGTGAGCTCAAGAAAGAACAAAGTACCAACTGCACCGCTATTCGTTCAATCGTTTGTTCATTCTGTCATTTCCTCATTCCTGTAATGTCTAGACTGAATGTTTTATTCTTTCTATTCTATAGCATTGATCTATTTTTAATTGCTTTTTGAACTCAGAAGTGTAAAAAATAATAACTTGCAGGTCCTTTTGAAAAAGTAATTCCAGGAAAAGCTCTAGGAATATATCTTTCCTGCCTCCATGTGAACACAGATCTTTGACAAAGCTAGTACGATTTGAAGATGTTCTTGAATAATCCCAAATTTGTATAATTTCTAGGTCTTGTATGGTAAAGAAATACTTTTGTGACCTGCAGAGCTGTCACTGGGGGCTTAAAGGTCTCAGTAGAGCCGGCCTTGGTGAAGAGATCTGAAGGGTAAGTCAGACAAAGAGTCATCCTGAAACCTGAACCTACCCTGCCTGAAATAAGGTTACCAGGACCAGATCTTAGAGCCAGGCTCATGGGTTGTGTCCAGTGGTGTGCCAACAATAAAAAACTTAGTCTGAGTAAAAGGAAATATATGACAAGAAATAAATAAATAAAAAAAGTAAGCCAGACGAAAGCGGGATCACATATAATTGGCCACTAAGGCACTGCTATGCAAATCTCATATCTGGTGGTTTCAGAGAATAGATCTCTCCTTTAATCAATATATTCACTCCTGAGATTTATCTACACAGATACTCCTGGCTGACATCACACAAGTGCAGGAAGTGTGTCCTTGTTCCAATTATACTGACCCTGTAATCATGTTGTACTTTTCTTTGTGCAGCTAATAAAAACAGTGCAAAAAAAAACAAGTAGAGCTGCTTTGTTTCAGAAATAATTTGTCAGAGTTTGACAAGCACTTTTTTCTCCAGATGCATCACTTCCCTGTACAACCCCTAACTACTCGCCACCACCCTAACACCCCCAGGGTTAGAATAAAGATAGAGAGAGAGATAAAATAAAAAAGATTGGAACAAAGTTTTTACTCTCAAAGAGCTACAAGTAGCAAAAAAATACAACTTAAATGTTGGTTGTTTATGTAACAGCCTCAGCAGTGACCTCATTTCCCCTCTCGTCTGTTCCAACATTCAGCATCAGCAGTTACTAATCACCGCCTGATCATCTGTCATCATCTGCAGCTGTTTCTCACTGGGTCAGGACTTAAGTTAGATGTTTATTTTAATGCTTGAATGATCCACAGGTCACTGTGTGGCTTAACAAACAGAAAACATTCCTCCGAAACTGATCAGGTACAGGGACTGGAGTGAAAATAAGAGAGAAAAAAATGTCCTTCAGGAAGCAAAATATGAAGAAGCTCAGAGTGGCTTAATACTTTTACACAGTATTGTGTACTTTATACACACTCACCGACCACTTCATTGGGTACACATATTCAACCGCTTGTTCAATTCAATTCAATTTTATTTGTATAGCGTTTTTATTATTTGTCACTGCCGCAAAACAGCTTTACACAATCAAAAAAGATTATGGAAGTTCAAAATGATCAGATTGTCCCTGTCCATGGTGCTGAAAAAAAAATCCCTAAGAAGGCAATAGGAAGAAACCTTGAGAGGAACCAGCAGGGACGTTCAGCAGGGAACATATCCTCATCTGGGTGATAACGGATAAAAGGGATTGATCTGCACTTATACAGTACTGTGTGTTATGAGGCTGGACGTTCAGTATAACAGGAGATGTGTTTAAGCTGCTTGTCTGCTTGTTAACATAAATATCTAAATCAGCCAATCACATGGCAGCATTTTGACATCTGCTAAAGTTCAAAGCAAGGATCAGAATGAGAAAAAAAGCTGCTTCAATTGACTTTGACTTTCATGGCTTGGTTGTTGGTGACAGAAGAGCCATTCTGCATTTTTCCAAACCTGCTGATCTACTAGGAATTTCATCCACAACTATCTCTTGGGTTTACAGAAAGTCTGAAAAAAGAGAAAATATCCAGCAGCAGTGAGGGCGATTGTCTGGACAAAAAAATTTATTGTTGATGCCAGAGGTCAGAGGAGAATGACCAGACTGGTTCAGGCTGAAGGTGACCCTTGAAGCAGATTGAGGCAGAAGACCACACTGTGTGCCCTACCAGTCAGCTAAAAACAGGAAACTGAGGGTACAATTCGCACACTCATTAAAATTGGACAGAATTTAGAAGATTGAAAAACGTCACCTTGTCAAAAAGATGATGTGTCTCCATTTCTGCTGTGACATTTGGATGGTAGGGTCAGAATTTGTCATGAACAGCATGAAAACATGGATCCATCCTGTCTTGTATCAACGGTTAAGGGTGCAGATTGTGGCACAATTCATTTCATAAAGGAAGTAAAAAAAAAGCACCATAATGCCTATTCTCATTCTCACGTAACACAATACTGCTATTGTTTAATGAAGTATGTTGGAGATAATAGCAACATTTGAATAGTTCATCTCATCATGCGTTGCAAAGTGCTTTGGATGACCCACTTCTCTGTGTATCCCAATGACACCTAAAGTACGTCTTAAAAGCATTTTATGATGTACAGGACAAGATTAAAAAGGAGGTGAAAGTGCTTAATTTGACCTTTTTATTTTATCTAACATTTTAACTAACATCTATCAATGTATTTATTTTAGTTTGTAATAAAAACTATTTTTATTTCATGGCTTCGCTGCTGCATTTCTATATTTGCACAAAACAGAAGTGTACAATTTTATCAACTATTTATAATATAAGGCATGGGAAAGCAATTTCCCTCTAGGATTAATACATTTCTTTGAATCTTGAATGTGTCTCTTTATGTAAGAAATAAAACTTATATCGGCATGCTGTTAAAATAAAATTAAAATATAAATTCAATAACAGTGTGCTGTTATGCACTTTCTTTAAATTAGTCAACAGTTATACAAATCAATCTTATGCCTAGTATTGTGTTGGATCTTCTATGTGCTGGCATCCCTGGCACCCTGGGGGGTGCTGTGGTGTCTGGCACCAGAACATTGGCAGACGATCATTTGGGTGATGTGGGTCGCACAAGGTGGGGTCTCCGTGTATCAGACTTAGTTGTCCGGTGCATCCTATGGGTTTGGAGGCCAGGTTGTTGGCCTTAGGGTCTTTGTCTGATGAGTCCTGTTTATAGCAATCTGTGGTGTTCTAGTGCCTTTCTATTAAAGCCGGCATTAACTTTTTTTCAGGAATCTGTGTTACATTGGGTTTTCTTTGGGATCAGACCAGATGGCCTGACTTTTCATCAACGTGGGCATGCGTGGGCCTTGTCTGCCCATGTTTCTGTCACAGGTTTATTGGTATTTAATTGATAATGGATGTTAATGTGCAATGTTTTTTTGTTTTGATATTATGGCTAATCTTAACGTCTAAACTTGCATTCTATATTACACCGATCATATGCCAGTGGTTTACAACTCCAGTCCTGAAGGACCACTGCATGTTTTAGTGCTTTCTCTGCTCCCAGCATACCTGATTTAAATAATCATCTAATTAATAACTTTTTTGAAGAGAAGAGAGTGTTTGTTTCAGAGCGGGAAAATTACAAAAATGTGTAAGGCAGGTGTACTCCAGGACCAGGGTTGGGAACCACTGCTATATTCCATAATTTGCAGTGCACCTCCACTTTCTGCTCCCCCTGTTTGGGTGTTTATTTATGTGCGAGTGCAAACAGCATTTCGAGCTAGTAATAAAACCGGAATAAATGCATCATAAAAAGGTGACTAAAGGCATCTAACATGGCAGGTTTGAAATGGATCGCATAAGAATGTCAATAACGGTCTACTGCATTTTCTTTTGTACTGGACTTTCAACTGTTGTGTGATTTATTGAGACATTTATTCCCCTGAAATGAAAGTAAATAATCTATTAAACATGGTTTACTAACATGGTTAGTTATTTGATCTAGTTTGCTATGTCTAGAGGATATAACATTGTGAATGCATTCACTGTAATTGGCTATGATTAAACAAGTGCTTATTTTAGTGCTATTTGCGATTTTATAATCCTGGAACATGGATACATGGATACGGTATTTTTATTTAAGGCAACTAAACAAGAATGTCAATTAATTCATATATTCTAGAAATAAAGCTGCTTTATGACAGTATCCATTGTTAAAAACACTATATAAATTGATTAAATGTAATTAATTAATGTATTAATTTAAATAATCTATTTATTTGTACTATTTGGATGACTTGGTGGTCAGATCGTAACATCACAATTTATGTGAAGGTTATGTGCAGCCAACCTAAAAAATAAATAAATAAATAGCCCATCGCACACCTCTCGGCAGGCAAAGAGCCCAAGGCTGACAGCATCCAAACTCTCCAGATCCCAATTCGACTAAGCACCCATGGGACACACCAGATGAACCAGACTGATTCGCGGAGCTACTACAACCCACAACATCCAAACGATTCTGCCAACGTCCTGGTGCCAGACAGCCCAGGAAACCATCAGGAGTCCAGATGGTTATGTAGTCATGCCCTTTGGGGCAAGAGCTGCCCAGGTTGCACAGTGGAAACCTACACAATACTGGGCATAACGTTTTACCTAGTAAATGTTTGGCTGATCGGTGCTTATAGTATGAAACTAAAATGTTTGTTTATTATCACTGTTTATATAAATTTGCTATTATTGTTCCTATATAAATATCTGACAAAAGATTCAAATCTTTGTGTTTTTTTGAATATTTTTCTACATTTTTCAGCCCGACTTGTTAAGTTTGCAGTTCAAGTTTGTCTGTGTACGTTCTATTAAGGTAAGCGAACTTAATAGCTTTTTTTAAACCTTAACTTTAAAATCCCATGTTAATAAATTCGACAGCACTGTCATGTAAAGCTGACACGACTAACAACTTGCCTATCCTTCTGTTCGACTTGATTTGTCAACTTTATCATCAATCATTTTTGCTCTAGTAGACAAATCCAAGCAACAGGCTACAAATGCAAATGTCACATCTAATCAGTCAAGTTTATTTTATCAGCTCTATTGTGTGTGACCAAATGATTCAGTGATGCTCAAGCAGTGAAGAAACAACTGAGCTGAAATGACAGCTTCAAAATTAATTGAGGTTCATTAAAATAAGAGGTCATGTCAAATAAATAAATAAATAAATAAATAAATAAATAAATAAATAAAAACCCTGCTTCTTTACACAGTTAACACATAATAGGTGCAAATATTCCTTACTGTGACCTTTGACATTGCACTCATTCTAAACATCTATTCTAGTCGTCTTATACTTCTACTTTATTACATATTTCTGTCTTTAGTAATTGTTCTTAGTTTTTTATCAACTTAGATTGTCGTCATGTACAACAATATCTCAGCTCATGCACATCCATGCCCTTGTTTTAAATAATAAAAGGGTTTATTTTTCCCTCTTTCATGGATAGCTAAAGTGTAACCACCATAAAATACACTGATATATAAAATTTGATATAAAAAAATTCAAAATCACTCTCTTTTTCATATTTAGAACTTTATCTAAAATAGTTATTTACAAAGACGTCATGATTCTGCAACCCGTAGCTACACGACCAAGTGTTTTTACACTATAATACTTGTTTCACACTACAGCAGGAATCACAATAAGCATAAATATTGTATGTTGTTCTCTGGACCGCTGTCTCATGACCCTGTTGTAGGCGAACGACTTTGTAATTACAGTTGACAGACTGGTTGGCTACAGAAATTTATAAATAGACTGTGATTGGTTTAATGGATGCTAGAGGTTACTGACAAACAGTAAACTTGAAATTGTTGATCATGCCACTGTTTACACTATATGTAAGATTGAGGAATCTAAGAATGTAAAAAAGTATAATAATATGGTATGACATGAAAAGTAATAAATAAAACACAATTGGCCAAAACACAGTATGCTAATTTTAATTGTTGTTGTTTTTTGTTTGTTTGTTTATATAAGTAGTCCTTAATATATTATAGTCCTTGTAAATGCGTTCCGTTCCCAGAGCTCGTTCGTAAGTCGGATTTGTTTGTAAGTCTGACAAAGCGACCTTGTTTAAAGGGAGCCTGGGAAGATGTTGTAATCTACCCAATAATCACTGTTAACACTTTGTTTTTGATAAAGGCAAAAAAAAACTGTAGCGTCTATAACCATGTAAATTCTTGTTGCAATATTTGTTTATTTAACAATTTAGTATTTTAGAATAATACACTGTTTCATATTTGTCGTTTCATGCGAGATCTAAATTGGCTAAGTTTTATCTGAATGACAGTTAAGATTGTTGAAAGATTTGAATTTTACAAAGTTACTGAGACATAAAACATAAAAGGACTTAATATTCTATTGTAACACACAAGCAAATGTGTTTTTTTTTGTGTGTAATGGTGGTATATTTCACATAGGTCAGACACTTTTTAGCGCCAATAACATGTTTTGGCCAAATGTACACATGATGGTCATTGTTTTAAAACATTTAAATTATTGATTCAGTGTTAAAGGCTGTACATGTGTAGCTTTGTCTTATGCATTTTTTTTCCTAGAAGAAATATCTAGAAAATCATTGCCTTTATATTGTATGATCTCAGTTGCATGACTTTGCTGTGAGTGTGCAATATGATTTTATGCACATAAAAAAATGACTAGGCCATTTTTCTCACAGTGGATCAAATTGGTCAAAACTTTTCTGCTCCATTTGCTGCAAGTTCAAGTGGGTCACATAGTTAAACTATGCACTCCATGTGGCTGTGCTGGTTTGCAGACATTATTTTCATCATGCTTCTGGATTGTTGCAGTTTCCTTACAAAATAAAGGCTTGAGCAGTCTTTTCAATACTTTCCAAAAAAAACAGTACATTCTTAAAAGGTCACTAGACATCTCTGGATAAATTAATTAGCATATTAATTGGGGCAGTGGGTAGCACTGTCACTTCACAGCACCAAGGTCCTGGGTTTGATTCCGAGTTCAGGCTCATGTGTCCCATGTTCACCTTGGTAAGATCGGTGATGCTAAATTGCTCCTAGGTGTGAATAATCATGGTGCCCATCAATAGACTGGCATCCCATCTGTGGTGAATTATCTCACCTTATGTCCAGTGCTCCCAGTATAGGCTCTAAATCATGCAACCCTGACAGGCATAAGCAGTTGCTAAAAGTGTCTGAGTAAATAGAATAAAAAAGATAATGAGCAGCTGTCTCGTGAGCCTGGGTGCTGTATTTTTATGCAGGACTCTATGCAATTTAAAAATTGCTAGATTCTTCACTATAATAAGGATGAGTCATGTGGCATCTTCTACTTTTTGTGCTTTTGGCTACCTGATTAAATTCTCTTGAATTAGGGACGAATGTGGCGTTAATATCTCACAGTATAATCCTGTACAGCAGTGAAAGTTATCAAACAAGGTATGTTCCTCTGGGACCACGGTGCTAAATACGAAATTAATTTAACAATAAATTAACAATAAATTAACTAGCTAACTAAGACACCTAATTAGCTAACTAGCAAAGACAAAACACCATAAATTAACAAAACAATCTAAAGCCTTAGCAAGAGACAGCAAAAGTCAACATGAAGTGCACGTGCAAATGTGCAAACAAGAGCAACAGCACGACACAATGCAATACTCTGTGATAATGAGTTGAGGTAGCGCAAGGAAATCGACTGTGAGATGAAAAACAGTAAACATTCCTTGTTGAAGAAGCAGCAAAGATAAAAAAAAAAAAGAATTCTCGTGCAAATAACAGCTAATAAATATTGTGCAGAAAAACAATTGCAAGTTGGTGTGTGGAATTGCTAAATAATGTTATTCTGAGTGAATGTGCGCGTGTGTGTGCATGTTTGTGTTTGTCAGTCCAGTCCCATTTGTATTGAGGTGATTGTTTGGGGTGGCTCTTGCCCCTCGGCGCATGGCTCTGCAGGGCCTCTGGTGGTGCATTGTCATGTCTGGCACCAGAAGGCTTGCAGCGTCTGCCGACTGGCCGTGTCGTTCACGTGTAAAAAGTTTTTAGAAAGAGTTGAAAGGTTAAAACTAAAAAATAATCTGTTGATCTTTAAGGTAATCAGTGATATTATTATTATTATTATTATTATTATTATTATTATTTGAGGTTGAAGGGGTGATTATGTGCGAGGGGCACATGTCTGTCTGTCTGTCTGTCTGTCTGTCTGTATCCAGAACTCTCTGTCTAATGTATTAATACTAGGGATGCACCGAAGTTTCGGCCGCCGAAAATAAAAGCCGAAATTGTCGCCACGCATTTACATTTACATTTAGGCATTTGGCAGACGCTCTTATCCAGAGCGACTTACAAAAAAGGCCACGCCTCTCCCATCCTCCCGTCTCGTTCGCGCTGTCATTACGCATCAAACACGGAGTATGTCGGCGGTTTGGAAGCACTTCAAAGTTTCAGATGAGGACAGCAAAGTTGCAATATGCAACATTTGCTCTGCAAAAGTTTCAAGAGGGGGTTCAACAGCAAAGACATTTTCGACTACAGGTTTAATACACCACCTTAAGTCAAGACGCGCAATTGAATTTGAGGAATACCGTCAAACAACGTTGGTTAAAACTAAGCCAACTAGCACATCAACACCCTCGGTTGCCACAGTTTTCGAAAAAATTAAGAAATTTGCAAATAACAGTGCTAAAGCACGTGACATAACAGAGAAAGTAATGGAATTCATTGCTTTAGATAACCAGCCGTTTTCAGTCGTTGAGGACATTGGATTTCGTAGGCTAATACACCACATTGAGCCGCGTTACACACTGCCAAGCAGACGGTATTTTGCAGAGACCTCTCTACCTGAAATGTATGACCGTGTTGCAAAACATGTTCATGAGCTCATGACCATAGATATCTCTGCTCTAAGTTTTACCACAGACATATGGAGCTCTGACGTTAGTCCAACTAGCATGCTCAGTTTGACAGCGCAGTGGATAAACGCGGAGTTTAAATTGCAAAAGAGGTTGGATTTATTTATTTTTCTTCTGTTTGTGCACTGTTGTTTGGTACAGTAATTTAAAATTGAAGTAAAAAAGCAGCTAGCATTTTTTTTGCACAATTTTGTTACAGAAAGAAATTTTATTTAGTTTTGTTATTGTTAAACAGCCTTATTACTGTTATTTATTATCAATAAAAGTTTGATTGCTTAATTAATTTGTAGTTTTTTTAATACAAACAAAAAGAAAATATTTTAAACTTTTTTTTTAATGAAGCCATTTTCGGTTTCGGTATCGGTTTTCGGCCAAGTGCATCCAAAAATTTTCGGTTTCGTTTTCGGCCCAGAATTTTCATTTCGGTGCATCCCTAATTAATACAAAGAAATCACAATCTGTAAGGTTGCATATCTTACACCTTGTTTACACTAAGTTCTACTTCTTTCATCGTCAGCCAAATACACTTTCAGTTTAAAGTAGATTATTATATCCAACACATAACTGTTCACAACATCACTTTTACTTAACATTTTGATTTTAGTGCATAACACTTAGTTTGAGTATTTTACACGCTTCCTCCTCAGACTTTTGCAGATTTACAGTATTTACGCTAAAAACCTGTGTTTTATGCCCGGTAATGTTGTGTATTAATTTCCACTTCCAGACAGATGCTAAACTATATAATATTTATATAATTATAATATAATGCATAGGACAAAGTAAAGTAAAGAATATATATATTTTTTGCTGGGATTTTATAAACCTAAGCTTGTTTAATAACTATTAGGAATTAAATAGTTTATATCTCACTAAAGAAATCGCAGAGAATATAAAGTAATTTACTAATTACTACTAATCCGTTCTTCATGTAAGAAAACATCAACCCCTAACTCCTTGTAGAACACAACTTATCAAAGTTTGAAATTTAACTCAGTGGTTGCTCTTTTTTCTGTCTCCACTGTAGGTTGTTGAATGAGGTGTGGGTTGAATGCATGCTTGATGTGACTCTAGGTGGAATTGCATGAAATTGCCAACAGCTTCGCCTCCAAACAATAAATTTCTGTAGATTCCACTGACTAGTTGTGGAGCCTTGAGGTTTGATAGTCATTCTTACAAACTCTGAGTCACGTTTATTCAGATTGCGTTTTTCCTGTATGACCTTCTCATGCTTTGCCACATTTTTGCCTTTGCCTCGTGTCTCAGTTTTAATGTTTCCTCTGAAACGAATAAAGGCTAAACTTAACATCTTGTATTTTGAGTCACTTCTTCTTTGGCCAAGCTTTGAATCACATTTTAGATTTTTTTTTCTGTAATGTGAGTGTTTTTGGTGTTGACCTGGACTGTCGTATGCGCTTTGGTTTACCTGTTAATAAACCTCCTGCACGAGGATCCTGATTCGGCCTATGGCAGACCTTGGTTTCGGTAATAAAGCATTCAGCTGTATTTGTGTATAATACTTACCTGTGGGTGCTAAATTGATCTAATTTGAATCCAGTATCATCTAAATGTATGTGTTTTATGGAAATCCAGTAGGTCATACAACTTGTTACCACCATTTATAGGAATAGAATAAATAAAACTCATCTATGCTCATCTAAACTCATGCATGCATGGTTAATAAAGTCAAAAGAAATCCAGATGTCACACTGAATGATGAATTCAGCACGGGCTTCTCAAGGCTCAGGTTGCAGAAACTCTAACAGTGCTGTCCCTAAATGCTACACAAAACAATTGAAATGTTCCTATAGTGCATTGGTTATTTACTCATTAGTCAAATCCCTTGTTCCTGAAACATACATCTTCACTACATGTACTAAACTAGAAATAAGACCCAGTATGCCAACAATCACATCCACAACATCACGAATAAATGGCATCAAGCTTATGTTATTTAACCTTCAATGGACTTTGTATTTCTATCTCCCTGTCAGGTATATTATTATTCATTCCCTGTATGTGGTTGTCTCCCTTAGTCAGGTGGGCCTGCTGGTGTTTTTACAACTCTGGATGTTTCAAAGCGTTGACCTTTCCTTTTGAATAGAACTGATTTTGGCCCGTGCTGTCTTGAAGACCTGTCTATAATAAAAGCTTTGTTGGGGTGCATGAGCAGATCCCCGTGGCCATGGTTATATCTCAAGGACACAACACCGGCAATTTGGAAGTGGTGCAGTTTGAACTCTCAAACAACATTGTGCTATTTGCTAAGAACTTTTAAAAAAGTGTGTCACTGACGCATGGCAACGCTGTGAACTTACACAAAGCAAAGTCATCTCTGGGGAGGGTTGGGGTGGGGGGTCAATATCTGGGAGAGATAAAAGTTTTTACATTTAGTTGTGAATTTTGGTCAAATGTAAACAGTTTTTTTTTTATTCTATAAACCATGGACAACATTTCACGAAAATAAAAATAATGTTACAATGAAAACACATCAGACGGCATGGTGGTGTAGTGGTTAGCACTGCCTTGCACCTTCGGGGTCCGGGTTCGATTCCCGGCTCATTTTTCTGTCTCTGTGTGCTTGGAGTTTGCATGTTCTCTTCATGCTTGGTGGGTTTCCTTCGGGTTCTCCAGTTTCCTCCCATAGTCCAAAAGACCTACAGATTAGGCTAATTGTCATAGCGTGTGTGTGTGTGTGTGTGCCCTGCGATGGATTGGCACCCTGTCCAGGGTGGACTCCGTCTCATGCCCTAACCTTCCTGGGATAGGGTCCAGGCCCCCGTGATCCTAAATACAGGGTAAAGCGGTATAGAAGATGAGTAAGTAAAAACACATAAAAATAACAAAGTAGTATGATGAGACTGACTGAACAACATATTTTTGGTTTTCTGAAATCACCAGGTCAAAATTTTACATGCAGGGTCAGAAATATACCCAAACCCTCTTAGATTGAAATCCTACGATAACTTTTTTAATTAGCAAAGCCCAAGTTTACAGTCAAGCAAGTTTTACATCATTATGGACTGAAAGGCTGCCTTCCAAAAAAAAAGTGGCTGTTCCAAACTGTATCCTTTCAAGTGCATTGTTGACCACACCAGTGTAAGTATGTATCCAATGATGTAAACTTTAAAGCACTTTTTGTATGCGCTCTGAATAAGAGTGTCTGCCAAATGCCTAAATGTAAATGTAGATGTAGTAAATTACACTGGGTCACCTAGGTTAATAACCAAGTGCCATTAGTCCAACCCAACTGGGAAGAGGTTGTTGTTGTTTTTTTTTTTTTTTTTGGGGGGGGGGGGGGGGGGGGGTTAACCAACTGTAAGCTATTAAGGTGTTACAGTAGCATAATGCTTTGGGAGTTTTTATTATCAGTGGAAATAGTGCCTCACACAAAGTGGATAGAATAATGAAGGAGGAATACTACATGATTCCTCAGCATGACCTTAAATTATCACCTGGACAGTTGAAATTAAACAAAATTAAGGATTTCAATAGGATTTCAATTACCGTGAAGCTGGTTGTGAAATCGATAAAGCTTTAACTTTAAGCTTTTGGTAAAAAACTTGAATATACTGTTTGTGCCTGTAGAGTACATAAATAATAAGAAACAGATATTTAATTTAACAGGAGAAACTGAAACAAATTCAAAGGATGAAAGAAGATTGACAAATATTTAGAATGTAGATAAAGTGACTTTTATTTATGCATACAAAAAAAAAGTACCACTAATGCATTTATAATTAATATAACAACTTGGGGAAGTGGTGTGTGTGTGTGTGTGTGTGTGTGTGTGTGTGTGTGTGTGTGTGTGTGTGTGTGTGTGTGTGTGTGGATGTGGATGTATTCCAGACCTTTGTATTAGTTTATTATAAGACTGTTCTATTGAGACCAGCACTAATGGCCTACCTGAACAAGTCTGCCAACCATGAAATTAAGAAGAGATGTAGTTGAATTCATAATACTCAAGAGTGACATCAGAGTAGAAAGACAACTTGTTTGTAACTTTAAGAAATCTTTTAAGGGCTGGTTCTTTATAACCAGTTAAATAATAAATGGTTCTCAGTTTCCAAAAAATAAGTAATACACGGAAAATGCTCAAGCACTGACAACTTAATGGTGCTGTCACAAGGGCGTCTTTGTTTTACATTTTTTCTAAATGTTGGCCCACAAATAAGTGATCTTCCCATCACGGATGGGTTACAATTATCATTATTCAAAACAATGCCTTTTAATGCAATCTAATACAACTTTTCTCTGTTTCTTACTTTATACAGTGCTGTGGCTCCACCTACTCGCATTTTCATGTTCATTTCAAACAGTTTAGCAATTCATTTCATAGCATTTCAAGAATGACATCATGTATATATATATATATATATATATATATATATATATATATATATATATAATAGCTCAAACCTTAATTTGAGCTGTCAATTATCGCAAAATCCGAGTACACAAGGTGCGTTCCAAACAGCCTGAAGTACCCTTCAATAGTATACTAAGGGTGAAGTACACTACACAGGGTGTTTAGCCATGTTAAGTGTGATTCCAAACCGCAGAGAGCAAAACTGTTCAGTTCAAAGGGAATTGCGAATGGTGAAGGAAAAGCGGGAGACCAAACGGTCTTCACTTCACGGGAAAAGGGAATGAAAAAATTCCCATCATTCATTGCATCTTGCTGATGCGTGAAAATAATGGAGGATGGAAAAGGAATTATATATTTCTTATCATTATTATTGAGGATTATATTAAAAGGACATCAAATTGTACATTTTGATTTAATCAGGAAATCCTTAGTATTATATGGGCTAGTAATCAGTAAAAAAAAAACATTTGTACATATTTAATAAATAATTATTATAATCAATTACTAATTTATTTACGAGTTATACACGTTTCAATAGTATATGTTTTATAATAGTATCAGTTTTTGTTTCAATAAATATTCCATAATTAATGTCACAGACGTTCCCTACAAACAGAGCAGGCAGTAGGGATCACCAACACCCACAGACGGTCACGGTCTCGGTGACGGTCACAGACACCCGACTTTCGATCACTCACCTGCACAGTACACTGTATGATTCCTAAATACTGTAAAGATCACAAAATGAGCAAAAAAACAAATATAGCACTTTCAAAGGAAAGCCCTAACAATAAATATTCCTATTTATAATTAATTTATGTATTTATGTTTCTCGTGTTTTTTTGTTTTTTTTTCCGGACTGACCTGAACTCAGGGCATTGATTTATTTGCATTTGTTTATTTACCCCTATGAACCATGAATTTAAAGTCATACTGAGTCTCCTTCATTGTGTCCTTAGAACTCTGAATAAATGTCCCTGATTGTCTAAAGTAAGTAGCAGAAAGATTTGTGCAAATGCTACGTTAGAAAAGTTCAGTTCTTTTATTTGAGATTAAATGAAGACAGTCATCGAACAGATTTAAAATCCAGTAATTGAAATGTAAATGATTGGTATAGCTATTACAGTAAATAATAGAGAAGCTTCAACAAAGAATGGAATATAAAAGTTATTTACTTCTGACCAAACAAGTCAACATATTTGCGCCTGCAACGTTGCAGTACAATGTACATATCCACTTTCACTTTCACAAGTTCACTGCTTGGCATTTATTACCTATAAAATCTTTGACTCCATGCAGCTGGCAAATTTAATAGTGAGGAATGACATTTTAATAAATGAAATCTTGCAGTGAAGTCAAACCATTCTGGGCTACTTGAGCATTTAGAGTATTCTCCTGTGGAGGAGGGAAAAAAATTAAAAAATGACTGATCGATACGCATTGGTAAGCATGATGGAATCCACTGTAGGGCATTTTGCCTAAAGTTATTGAGAAATTATACACTGAAGGGAGGACTGCCCAAGGCTGTACCCTTTTTAGTGGAGGCCTGAAGCTGGGGAGGAACCTTGTAGCATTAATGTGGTCTAAAGTTCAGCCCTTTGCACGGCATTGCTGTCATAAGTTAGCTAGATTTCTAAATGCATCTCTCTCTCTCTCTCTCTCTTTCTCAAATCTTTTGTGTTATTGCTTAAATCATGCATCCCTACCATATTGCACATATAGTATTACATGGTACTTATTGCACACAATGAATAGTGACAGTAAATGCACATGTGCAAGGTATCAAATGAAGGGACAAAGTTGCATGGCATGACTGGGGAAGGAAAGATCCTTTTTATAAAGTAGTAAAGGAAGGACACCAGAAGCAGTTGAGCCTTAGCCTTTGTTAGAATTCTTAAGAAATACAAGTGCTGTGTGTCATCTTCACCAAAGACGAGAGGGTTTTGCTTAGAGTCAACTTTATTTTTATTCAACTCAAATAAAGGAAAGAGTAAAGGAGTCGAACATTGAATCGAGAGATCATAATCCTGTGACTGGCAGTGGGTGTTCGGCATCACCTGCCCCAGTGAGCGCACATGTGTTTTAAACATTAATGTCATCTTTGCAAGTCAACTACATTTTGGTTCTAAATGTTTTTGGTTGAGCTCTTTAAGTAATGTACTGTATAATGTCATATAAAATGCATAATAAGAATTTTGTCCGCTGTATTACTACATTATCAGGACAAGTCATTTTATAAGTTTATACTTGTTTCTATTTAAGTTTATACTTCTTCTTACTACTTTTTGAACATATTAGTTTAGCTTGTTTATTTTATTTTATATTGTTTCATGTTCGAAATAAATTATTTAAATAATATATATATGAATGCATTTTGTAGGAGAACCTTGTCTTCCTTAAAATTAATATAAAACAACGAAACTAAACAGCTAAAGAATATGAGGAATAACTGATACTAGCAGTTCAGAGGCACAAGACTCGCTTTACCAACACTACATTACAGTATATTACATTTAGATTTAAGTTTAATCCTGCTGTTTTTTTTTTTTATTATTATTTGAAAATGAGTGTTGAATGTTTATGCACAAAATGAGCTCATTTCAAATTTAATGCCTGCTACAGGTCTCAAAAAAGTTGGGACAGGGGCGTGTTTACTGCTAGTGTGGCATCGCTTCTTTAAAAAAAAAAAAAAAAAATCAGTTTGAAGACGTCTGGGCATGAGGTTATGAGTTTCTGGAGTTTTGGACCCATTTTTTCCTGATATAGGTTTCCAGCTGATGAAGAGTTAATTGTCGTCTTTGATATATTTTTGGTTTAATGATGCGCCAAATGTTCTGTATACTGTGGGTGAAAGATCTGGACTGCAGTCGGACCAATTCAGCACCTGGACTCCTCTATTATAAAGCTGGAATTCAGCTTGTGTATGTGTATATATATATATTAGTTATGATGAAATAGGTAGACTATAAAAAGTGTGTACCTTATTTTTGGAATGTAGGACATGTAGCTGTTCTGTGCAAAAGCTTTACTTTATAACTGCTTTGTTTAATCACAGGTGTAGAGAAGCTACAACGATGGCGTGGCCTTTTCCACTGGGCACCTCTAAAAACCGGCCATTGGGACTGCGCCTTTTCTTTAAACACAGGGGCGCCGTATCAAACACTGTAATTAGGGAAAAGGGTTACAGGATGCTAACCAGGAGAGTCAGTTAGAGTGTCGATATACTGAAAACAGAAATAAATATCAACGGGAGAATTGTAGGAGAATTGAATCCTTTGTGATCCTCCACTGGTTCAGATTTCCCTCAGTGGTGCAGGATGTTTTATGAGGTCCATGGTTGCCTTAAATTACATTTCAAGCCCTGAGCTACAATGTGATGACACTGAATATACCCCATAAGTCCTTAACGAAGCTGCTATAGAGAGTTAATGCAATAAATGTGTCCTGCATGGAGACAAACCTATTAAAACGGGATTGTTGGTTTATCAGCCAAAACATGTACATCAGAACCAACTTCAGCCATAAAATTTACTTCAATGTTCAGTTCATATGTGTGATAGTTATTTTCTGTTCCGTGTATTCTCTTTAATTTTATCCTCTCGAATTATTTAAAAGTTCTGAATTTATTATTATGGCTTCATATATCTTCTTATTTTAATAATAATTAACATTAAAAATATTTAAATTATTCAATTCATGAAGTTCACTGCTAGGTTATTTGCCTCTTTTGTCATCCTACAAATGGACCACATTTAACTTGATTTCTGTGTAATATAAGGGTTAGACAATCTGCAGTGTAGTTTTGAAAAAGAAATAGAGAAACTGCTTAAAATTTGAATTCTCGTTTCTCAACTCTCAGTCCCAGAAATCTAATCACTCCGAGGGGGTTTCAAGTCGTCCTTATTCCCGTAGCAAGCACACCTGAACCAACTTATGAAGGTCTTGATAATGAGCTCATCAGCAGAATTAGGTCAATTAAATTAGAAATTCTGTAAGTGGGGAAAAGTGCCAGGACTGGAGATGAGAAACCACTGTACAACCCCTTAACTGGATGTAGTTAATACACAAAAAATATGTGCCCTGTCGCATCACCACACAAAAACGTAGCTCTTTATGACTTACTATTTAGTATTTATCTAAATAAAATGTGTTGTCTGTAAATGGGTCATTTACATTTCATACATTTAAAGGACCCAAAACCAGTCTCTGACAAATTTCATGTCTGTCAGTCCAGCCAGATTTTGTCTCAGCATCACGCAAAACTGTCTGTCTAGACTTTACTGAATCTCCTGCAGTCCTTAGATCTCTGCCTGAAGTTTAATCTGCACCATCAGTGAATCTAAATGTGGAGTAAAAGTGATGTTATGAACAGTTATGTGTGGGATTTAATAATCTACTGTAAAATAATCTACTAATGCGCTACTGTCTCAATATAAACAAACACCTGCACCAGTAGATATTAATTAGAAAAGATAAAGTGAATATTTTGACTGGGATTAGTTCATATTTTCACTTTGGCTGAAATAACAGCGCTGAAGTGGTATAAGTGAATTTTAACACGCTGGAGTGGTTTTAAGACAAAACTTCATCTTTATCCTTTGATCTACTTTTTCCATTTCTCATCTGTGATTCACTCTCCGATTACCGAACAGGGAGTGTATTTGTCTGAGCACCAAAGAAGGACAACTTAGTGTAAGCAAGGCGTAAGATACTCAACCTTACAGAATGGGATTTCTTTGTATTAATAAGTTAGACAGAGAGTTCTGCTGTACAGAGAGACACACAGACATGTACGTGGGCTTCACCCTCAAATAATAATAATAATAATAATAATAATAATATCACTAGATTACATTAAAGATCAGCAGATTATTATTAGCTTTAACTTTTTAACTCTTTCCCCGGCAATGACCGGTTCTTGCACTAGTTTGAAAATATATTGATACATTTACCATGAAGCAACAAACTTGTTTGGTAAGAAGCCTATACTGTGGCCCATTATTAACAAATTAAACATTAAGCATTGTTGCTATCTTTGACTCAAGGAAATATATACTGTATATTTTTTTTATTTAAAAAAATTGCAAATAATAATAAAAAATATAATTTCAAAAATTATTATTAAGTAAGATTGATAGTAGTTTAGTAGTGTGTAGCTTGATCTGATTTAGGGAAAATATTTTTTATTCATATTATAATCACTATGCATCATTTTGCTTTATTAATGTGTACCTGCTTTATTCAATTGATCCATTAATCATATAAATATTAAGGAACTTAACCTTTTAAACATTATTTTATTGACTAAAATGAATAAAACAAAATAGTTATATATTCTCTTTGAGGTGTAATCATAATGGTGTTTGAAAGTTATGAAAATGTACACAGTTCTTACATTTACCTATTTAAATGTTTTTTTTTTTTTTTTATGTTGTTGTACATGTGTCATTAACATGGATGTAACCACAAGCTTAATTTTTATTAAATATTCAAATTGGCGGACAGAATCCTGCTCCACAAAACAAGCCGAGATCATCATCAGGCAAACAAACAGAGCAATAGAGAGAAAACAGCACAAAGATGCAGAGAAAACAAAAAAAGGTTTAAAAAAATGTAAAAAAGCTGGTTAAAGCAAAACCATGCACAACTGACTGGATTGCTTAAATTACACAGAGGGGGAAAAAAATGTGTGTTCAGACTGGTGTGATTGGATTGGGCTCTAGATCTGCAGAACAACCAGATATGACAGTGTGTGTTGTCTAATCTTGAACTCCTTACTCTGTGTGTCAAGAGTAAAGTTTTCTTGTCATATAATTTTACAGCAGGAATATCCTACAAGGTCTAACATTTCAACACACTCAGCTTTGACTTTGCTTATTTCATGGTCTCGCTCCCTCTCACACACACACACACACACACATGCACACACTATTATTATTACAAATATTACATTGCTTGAGCTCCCAAAAAAATCCATGGGGCTGGCGCCGAAGCTTGGAGTTCCCGCCCACCTCTTAAAAAAACATGCTGATATGTGGACTGACTGCATTAAACCTGACAGACTAAGCAGTCGCCAGGACTAAAATACATTTCACGCAACAGGTGGTATCAGGTTACTAATAGCACACATGCACAAGAAATGCCACATAAGAGCTCCAGGGTCTCTGAGCCAATCCTGAGCTCAATAAGTAATTATACATTTATTCGTTGGATAAAACATAGAATCATTGACCTTGTGGAAATTACAAAAGAACCCTTGAGTCATGGTTAAGTGATTTAGGGTAATTTAAAATACCGTTATGGTGCGAATCCTGGGAGATTCTGAAGTAGTGGAGTGTGAAAAAGCAGCTGTAATAAATGCTTAATGTGACAGTAGTAAATGTTTAAATAGAGCTGGAATGTGTGTGCAGTAGCAAAGAATGAAATGTTTATTAGAGGTCTTATATGAGGTGTTATAATATTACATTAGGTGCTATAAAAATATGGATGGATGGATGGATAGACCACCAAATTGAACACCTGAGTACTCCATGTATACCTTGAGGAGTTGAATGCCTTTCACTGCTCATATTACTGACCAGATGCAATTTGATCACGTGCCCAACTTTTGGATTTTTCCAAAGTTTCCAAGTAGTATGAAGGAAAAAAAAATTACATTGATTGTAAAAAGCTGTATGTCTAATTAATACACATTTAGTAACCTTCTCTCTACATTAATTGTAGTAGGCCAATTCTGGTAGATAAATGATATCCACCTTTACTGTTCTTGTTGTTTTTGTTTTTAGTGCTTGAACACCAACGCTGAGAAGTACCCTTTTTTTAATTTGTGAAGGTTGTGCCAATGTTAAGGTAGAATGGCATGCTAAAATATATATATATGACATCAGAAATGGTAGTCATGAAGCTCTGACATCTGCTTGGACCTGTCTGTGGCCTGGAGGCTTAATATTATATCATTTCACATTTCCCTTATTTATGGACTTATGATTTCACCAATTTCCACCAGGTTTGGAAAGCATATGGGACGCAATATGTTAAATAAATATTACATTCCTCCTTGTGCATTCATCAGATCCAACCCAGGTTTGGTAAGGATACTGTAATGACAACATCTCCATTATACAAACAGTAGATAAAGGACGTGGGGTATAATTTGTGGATCAAACCTCAAATCTATGGTCAAGGATGCGACACGTTGACATGCCCACGAAAAACATGGTTTATGGTTTAAATGTCACCAAGAGGAAACACAAAGTGATGTGCATTAAATAAAACCTTTAATTAATGATTCTAGATGTTTAGCATGACATATGGATTACTATATATGAATTTAGTTTATGTCTGTCTTGATGATGTGATTAATTCACATGATGCTTAAAAGAAATAGCATGGCATAATTCCTTTATATGGTTCAAACTTCACATGTATGGTAAAAATGCTAAAATCAAAAATCCACCCATAAAACAGACCTTGCTACGTCCATGGTGCTTGAGCTCACCAGTATTCTTAACACATTTGTGAGACTAACTTAAATGTAGCTTTCACTTTTTACAAAAATAAAACGTCTATTAAAATGCATACAAATATAGGGCACAATGAATTACCTGAAACTATAATGTGTTGGTGTTTTTTTTTCCTCACTGCACTTGATTTTTACTGTGAGACAGCACGGTTGCTATGGCGATGGTAGAGTCTGATCTCTTCTTATTTTTTAAGTCACCTCTTGAATGGTTTTCTGCCTCACTAATCCAGTTATACCACATGACTGCATTCTGTCAGAAACAACACAAATAAATTTCTCTTTATTTATGCACAAGATCAAAATTAAATCTTAAAAGTGTTTGTTTATTTGTGAGCATTTTGTTTTCTTTTTTTAAACATGAAAATGTATCAGTCACATCCAGTCAAGAAACTGGAATTAAATTTAATAGACGATTTAAATGAAGGGTTAATTTTTTCATTTTCAGTCATTTTCACAAATCATATTTATTATGCACCTCCGGAAATATCAATCAAATTGGTGTATGTTTATTGTGATTAAGTAAAAATAGCTCACCCGATTTACACAGCAGTCAGTTCACCTTGCATTTATGTGAGTCATTTTTAATGTCGATTATCCTGTACAGGGTGGAAGGAATCCTGAAACCTATCCTAGGTAACTTCATGCACGAGGTGGGGTACACCCAGGACTGGGTGCCAAACCAACACAGGGCACACATGCACACACACTAGGTGTAAGTCGGGAATGAATCTTTAATTTAGGAATGAATGCACCGAATGTTTTTGGACTGTGGGAGGAAACCTACCACGGATTCAAAAGGGGAATCCTTGGTATAACGATCACACACGCACTCTAAAACAAACCACTCGGAAATTAGAACGCAAATGGCGTCAAACTAAATTGTTAGTTTTCCAAATAGCATGGAAGGAGAGAATCCTGAATTATAGAAGAGCTCTCAGTGCTGCTAGGTCAATGTATCTCTCCACTCTTATAGAAAATAACAAAAATAATCCTAGATTTTTATTTAATACCATAGCTTAATTAACTAAAAACACGACCACTGCAGAAATCTCCACAACAACAACAGTACAGTAGTGAGAATTTCATGAACTTTTTCAATAACAAAATCATAAATATTAGGCAAAAAATTCAGGCTTTAAAACCAGACAATTTAAGTGATACAGATGATAAATTAATCACATCACATCAGAACCTAGAATACTTTACTCCCCTTGAAGCGAGTGAACTAATTTCACTCATCTCCTCTTCAAAATCGTCAACCTGTATATTAGATCCTGTACCGACACATTTTCTCAAGCAGATAGTTCCAGCAATAACAGAACCCCTGTTAAAAGTAATTAACTGTTCACTCAGCAGTGGGTATGTTCCTAAATCCCTTAAATTAGCAGTTATTAAACCACTAATCAAAAAACCTGACCTTGACCCCTGTCAGCTTTCCAATTACAGGCCGATATCAAACCTCCCGTTTATCTCTAAAATTCTGGAAAAGGTAGTATCACAACAGCTATGTTCATATCTACATAGGAATAGCATACATGAATTGTATCAGTCAGGATTTAGGCCTCATCACAGCACAGAGACAGCACTCGTTAAAGTAGTAAATGACCTCCCAGTGGCCTCTGATCAGGGTTGTGTCACTATACTTGTGTTACTCGACCTAAGTGCAGCTTTTGACACTATTGATCATAATATTCTCCTTTACAGATTAGAAAATGTAGTAGGAATTAAGGGAACGGCCCTCTTGTGGCTCAGATCCTATTTGACTGATCGTTATCAGTTTGTAGATTTAGATGGTGACCATTCCTCATGTTCTCAAGTTGAGTTTGGTGTTCCACAGGGTTCTGTTTTAGGCCCACTGCTTTTTTCCCTTTACATGCTTCCTTTAGGCAACATAATTCGTAAACATGGTATTAGTTTTCATTGTTATGCTGATGACACACAAGTATACTGTATGTTTTAGCAAAACCAGATGAGAAAAACCAGCTTACTAAAGTTGAGCAATGTGTGCAGGACATAAGAGATCGGATGTTAATTAATTTCCTTCTGCTTAATCCTGATAAGACAGAAGTTCTAGTCATAGGACCACAAGCAGCTAGAAGTAAGCTTTCTGATCACACTGTGATTTTAAATGGCCTTTCTGTTCCATCAAGTGCAACAGTAAAAGACCTCGGTGTGATTATAGATTCCAGCCTTTCATTTGAAGCACATGTAGATAATATTACCAGGATAGCATTCTTTCACCTCAGAAATATTGCCAAGATAAGAAATATATTGTCACTAAATGATGCAGAAAAACTAGTTCATGCTTTTATCACGTCTAGGTTGGATTATTATAACGCCTTACTGTCTGGTTGTTCAACTAGGTGCTTAAACAAGCTTCAATTAGTCCAGAATGCAGCAGCGAGAGTCCTCACTAGAACCAGAAGATATGAGCACATCACCCCTATCTTATCTACATTGCATTGGCTTCCTGTGAAATTTCGCATCAATTTTAAAATACTACTCTTGACGTATAAAGCATTAAATGGTCTCGCGCCGCAGTATCTGAGTGAACTGCTAGTGTCTTACAATCCGCCACGCCTACTTCGATCAAAGGATGCGGGCTGCTTGTCAGTACCGCGTATTATTAAAACTACAGCAGGGGGCAGAGCTTTTTCTTACAAAGCCCCAAAATTATGGAATAGTCTTCCAAATAGTGTTCGGGACTCAGACACAGTCTCAGTGTTTAAGTCCAGGCTAAAAACCTATTTATTTAGCCAAGCATTTTTATAAATAGATTAGCCTTAGGTAAAGGAGCAGATCTGGGGGACTCATGGACGTAGAGTATTAGGTGAACTGGTATGTTTGGATGCTGTCTTCCTCACTCTCATTGATCACTCAGGTTTGTTGACGGTGAGGTGATTGGTTGCCTTACATCTCTGGAAGCCCTCATGTTTGTGTTTCCTTCTGGCTCTCCCTTTTTAGTTATGCTGTCATAGTTAGTCCTGCCGGAGTCTCTGCTTGCACTCTGCACTAAATATACATTCACTTTTTACATTGTTCGACTGTGACCATACCTAACTGTTATTTCTCCATCTCTTTGCTCTCTCCTTTTCTGCTCTCTCCTCTCTCTCTCTCTCCCTCTCTCCTTTTTCCTCTACCTATCTCTCTGTCGAGCTATACATGTCGCTCCTGAGCTGCCAGTGATCCAGACCCCCTCTGCCCGCTGGACCTCTCTAACTCATCCTGGAGTCCTGCTTCTGGTTGGAGATCTTATTACATGGATGCCCCCGTGTGGCATTGGTCTGCCTGGAATGCGTGTGGTGACTGGGGTTGGTTCCACTTTTCCATGAAGGTGGTCCTGTCCTCGACTGATGCAGACAGCTGTTCTCTGAGGACCTGTGACTTCAGTCGCTCAATAGTTCAGGACTGAAATTTTTCACTGTCTCCCTGAGCCTCCAGGAACAAACTGGACTTTAATCTTACACATCTCCTCTTATATTGAACTTCCAGTCTCGCATATTATTATGCACATCAATCCTTGCTATCTGTTTTCACCCAGATGAGGATGGGTTCCCTGTTGAGTCTGGTTCCTCTCAAGGTTTCTTCCTATTACCATCTCAGTGAGTTTTTCCTTGCCACTGTCGCCGTCGTCCTAGGCTTGCTCATCAGGGACAATCAGGGACAATCATATCATTTTGATTCATACACATTCACATTTCATACAAACTTAGCTGCTTTGTGATGATGTAAATCGTTAAAAGCGCTATACAAATAAAATTGAATTGAATTGAATTGAATCGAACCCCTTGACCCTGGAGGGGAGAACCCACTGTGCTAAACACTAGACCTCAGTTACACTTGCTTTTGCAAATAAACCCTTCAAATTTTTATAGTAAGACTGGATGTTATTAATGAAAACTGCGTACATTTGATCATAAAATAGGTCTGGATATGTTTAAGTCTGGACAAGTTCCAGTTTTTCATTTTTTTTCTTACATTTCCTTAAATGTGTAATTAGAGTAAATAGATCATTATTGTCATTCTCATGATATTTTTTTAAACTGCATGAACCATTCACCAGCAACGGCTCTACACTGTCATACAAAAACACATCTGACAACTTTAATACAAACACAAAACACAAATACAGATAATATTTTACTAATTCTTTTTAATACAGAAATTTATTATTAAGTAATAGTTTGTTGTTCTTTTGTGTGTACGAATAGAGAACATGCTAATGCTATATAAGCTTATAGCTAAAAGAACAAGTCAATATTTGTCAAGAACAGAAATTTTGTATTTCTAAGTTAATTGTTTTTGTTTGCTTTGTGGAAATATTTTTTTTATAAACTGTAATAATACTGTACAGTGAAACTTTAAATTGCGAGTAACGTGGTTTGCGAGTGTTTTGCAAAACGACCAAAGATTTCAAATAAGTTTTGACTTGGAAAAAGAGCAAGTCTTGGTTTACGAGTACCGAGCGCTGATCACAACTACAGTAAGCCAATGGTTTTTTTCTCTATTGCACTGCGGAATTATGAGTAATCGCCTTCCCTGCTGAGTCTTAGTGCAAGTCTCTTACTGGTATAATCAACAACCGTGCACGCCTGTACTTTGCGCATAATTTGCCACTGTGCCCCTTCACACTCTCACACACTTCCCTTTTCCCCCCTCCCCTTACCGCCTCCTCCTCTTGCCACACACACACACACACACACACACACACACACACTCTCTGCTCTACACAAAAACACTGCTCTGTCGCGATTCTTTTTAAAGGTAAAGTGCAGGTTCATTTATTTGTTTGTTTTACTTTACAGCAGTGATTCCGTTAGTATGCGCTCGCATGAGCGTCATTAGTGATGTTAATTTTCCTTATAAAACAAACAGTCTTTCCGTTAATGTGTGTCTGTGTGTGTAAAACTTAAATAAGAGAGGAGAAAGGTTTACTGTGTAAGATGAGTAGGGGGAGATGGAAACACTTATCTGTCTGGATTTATTTTTACGTTTTTAAAGATAAAGTGCACGTTAATTCATTTTGATTTGTGTTTTGAAATACGAGCCATTGGTAATGACCCATGAAAACCTATTACAACATTTACAGTGTGTACCCATGTCTTCTTTTTATTGACCAAAACTTGTGTTAATATCTTCAATCTTATGCATAATTAAAGTTTATTTCCGCACCACTTAAGTCAATTTTCTGTGCTCTCCATTCAGATTATGCAAATGGCTTGTTTGAGTCAAACAAACAAATAAACAAATAAATAAATAAATAAATAAATAAATAAATAAATAAATAAAAAGGATATCTAAAATTGAGTATTTGATAAAGCAGGCAAACCATTATAGCTTTGTTAGCTCTAATCGTCCTGACCTTACTATATCTGCTTAATTCACCTCAGCTAAAGAGGTCAAGACCTTTTGAACGTGCATGATAATTTGACTGGCAAGAGAGAGCAGAGGTCAAGGGTCAAAGGGATACTCTCGTCCCACTAATCCAAGGATTTTAAGATGAATATAGACTGTTGATCTGCTTAATGAAATTTCACTTCTGAAAGCTTATGCAGAATATGCTTACGTAAACAGTAAAAAAATGCAGCTGGGTATTTTTTTTTTCCTGAAAAGTGCACAACAAAAGGTTCTTATTCCATGCTGAAGGCAGTTTAATAGCTGATACACGTGAGGCAGGAGGGCATTTTTTGCACACAGGTAAAAAATGAGGAAAGAGTGTTTCACATGCCTAAAGGCTACAGGGGGCACTGTTAAAGAAAATAATAAATAGGCCGTCTCAAGGTGAAAAAGTTTAGTACAATTTGCGCAGGTTTTTTAAGTTTACTTAATTTTTAGAGAAATTTGCTGCCCAAACAAAGTATTTCACATTGCTGTTTAGTTGTTGTTTAAAATGATCTTAAGCTGACTCAACTTGTAATTTATATATTAAAGTCAGCTCAAGTAATATCGGTTGTGGGCTCAATTAATTATATTTCCGGGTTGACTTAGCCCAACCTTTCATCTACATCTCTGTCTCCCATTAGAGTAGTTTGTTAAACTGATTGTTTCTCTACTGTAGGTTGGCCTAACATTACTCCGACAATTAATACACACAAACATTATTTAAAAAGACTTTATTCTTTTAAAACTAACCAAAATTAAAATAATTATCTGAATAAAACAAAAAAATATGTGTTACATTTTGATTAAAGGTCAATAAAATACCTGAAGAACACCAGATGCTTATCAGTATCTTACTAATGCTTTTATGTTACAACATCATTGCTGTTTTTAAACTTTTAGACTTTTAAAGATTTTTCCCAATGTGTTAAACACAAAAAAGAGTATTTCTCTCCATGTCCAAGAATAATCATTCAAATAGCTTCGGTAGGTGTTTAATGTTTAGAGCACAGACCTGACCAAACATCACTCCTAAAGCTGTTGACTACAGTCACCTCCAACAGCTTGTTCAGGCTCCTCCTGTAGCTCCAAAACTCCAGCTGTCACCCCTCTGACCCCAAGCCTCCACAGCAGAGCTCTGGTTAAAGAACAAGCGAGAGTCTTATAAAGACAAAGATGATAAATTTAACTTAATATCTAGTTATAATAAGAAGTAAAATATATTAATATGGCTGTATACCATCAGAGTGTAAAACACTGTTTCTGGAATTTTAAGGATGTTTTAAAGCTATGCATCGTTTCATATTCAAAACAGTTTGATATTTTCAAGAGTTTAACTTTGTCATTCTCAGGAATAACTACATGTTTAAAGTGCTGTTTTAAATGAACTCATTCGGTTTTCATACAGATAAGTGAACCGATAAAACACTCGTAAATGAGCATTAGCAACTCTGAAGCCAAACTAACACGGACACTTTTATATCCCTTAACTTACCAAGTGCTGAAGCGCTGAACACTTCGGGGTTTTCTCGAACACATGATTGCATTACAATGAAGGTAAATTTCTGGCTCAACTTGATTTTTTTTTTTTTTTATTCAGTCTGTCAACACAGCGTTACCTGTTCTCTCAAAACAAATTTCCCACTTGTGGGACTAATAAAGGTTTATCTTATCTTATCTTATCTTATCTTATCTTATCTTATCTTATCTTAACAAATACTACTGTAAGAAGTTGGGCCAACAATACCGTATTTATTAATTCAACATTTGTCTAGTTGGATTTCTTTACAGTAAGGGGGAGATGAGGGACTAATCATATCAAATGATGTAAGATAAATAAACTTAGTTATAAACCCTATAATCCCACATACATGTGAGGTCATGCTTTATTATGACAGAATGATCATGACATAAAATGTCAGACTTCTATTATGTCGAACAATCTATTGCAATTTAATGCACAATCATGTCTATCTTGAGACTTTCTCACTGTATAAATATATAGTGTAAATAGGTTTTCAGAATAATATTTCAATTTAAATCACTGCAAATGTTAGTTTTTTTTCTGGAATAGAGCTGTTTGGGCAGTCAATACCAATGAAATAAAAGGAAAGATGGGGAAGGAAATGTAACAATCCCAGCTGCTTCCTTTTCATTGTATGTAAATGACAGTTCTTCTTTTGCAAGAGCAGTTCTCAAAATCACATTTGGACTTTTGTGATAGATGAGAGCAGTCATGCAAGAAATCCCTACACTCTCCTGAGACTTTAGCACAATCAAAAAATGACAAATCCACTAATACTTCAGTGTAGTCCTTCATATCACATGTCTTATTTTCATGTACAAATAACAATGTTTATGTCTCCTTTTTGATTATGGAATATGACACTTTTTGTTTTTACCAATAAAACAAACCTAAATTTTGTTTAAAAGGTATGCAATAGATTAAAACACTGGTCTGCCTTAATGCAGAGTGGGTCGACTCTGAAGTAATTATATACTGTTTATGTAACCTGAATAAATCATATGATGGTAAGACATCATCTTAAGCAATAAACAAAGTCTTCTGTGTCTTTCGGGTGTTTTTTTCAGCAAACGGAAGTGAAACAAGCTGTGATCAAGTCTAGAAAAACCAAAAAGACAGCTATAGCATCAAAAGGAGAAATTTATCAAATAAGCAAAAGGTTTTAAAACTACCATCTAACCCAGTGTATTACTTTAGTTTAGTAATTTAAATACAATGATGCAACATTAAACCAAACATGCCATTATTCGGAGAACAGGTGTGTATAATTTAATTGGTCCGTGTAAAAGAACTATTGGTTTGAACCTTGGTGCCCATGTAGGAAAGGCCTCTCTAAGAGGCAAGCTCCTCACACATTAGCTTTTCCTATAGTTTTATGCATAGTTGCATAATTATAGCCCTGAACGCTTTACCTGCACTGTGTTAGTTAAACAGTGTGTTAGTTACATATCTGAAGCCATTGCACATGCCACTTTTCATAAGTCACTTTATACAATACATGTTTATCTGCCATTGCACATGACACTTTGACACTTTAAAACATTTTAATGCCACTTTAAAACATTTTAAAATTTATATATATATATATATTTTCCCCCCCATATTCCTATTTTTCTATATTTTGTGTTATTTTTACATGCCCTTATTTGTACAGTTTGTTTATTTTACTATTTACATTTATTTTCCCTTTGTATTTCATATCTTTTTATTAATATTTATTCCTTATATATAGTTTTTATTTTCTTTTTTAAGGTCAACAGCGGTCGTACAAGCATTTCACTGCATATCGTACTGTGTATGACTGTGTATGTGACAAATAAAATTTGAATTAGAATTTTGTTGTTTTTTTCTATTAATTTCAATGTGAATGAAACCATGACTTCCCTTACACCCAGGACTCTCTCACACCTAAGTAATTATTTTATTTGTTTTACAAATTTATATCACAAACATCTATGAGCACTTTATTTGCGACTTGCATTTTAAAAGTGATGATGTAATAATTAAATAAGGGAAACCAAATTGGCAAAAAAAAAGAAAAAAAGTTTTAAAAAAAAGAAAATGTGACCATGTTCATTTGGGGTAGTTTTCTATAAAAACTTAGCGAAGCCCAGGGCTAGTTTGCTTTTTTCTGTATAATCAGAAGCATCTGTTCCTTTTTTTTTATCATTATTGTTGTTGACCGAATAACACATCTCAAACTTCAAAATATGTTTCTTTAGGTTAGCCCTGTTGGTTCTTCCTATGAAAGTATAATTTTTAAATAATAAATAGATCATTAAAGCTATTTACTGCTGTGTATAACATATTTATCAACAAACTGAATTCATAATTACGCAATGAAAAGGTTTTTCCACTGACTTCTGGGAATAGTGTGAAGGAAGAAAGGACTGAGGAATATACAAGGAAATGCTTCTGGGCTCCCCAGTGCTCAGCTCGACTGGGTGTCAGGTGTTCTCACGTGCAACATAAGCCATTTTTAGCATCAGGCTTTTTTTCTGTGAAAGAGTGAGAAAAAAACAAGATTTGTGCCCTCCGTGCTAACCATGTGCAGACATTGTCTTCCATACATAGTTTTATTAATAAGGAATTCGTAAGAATTAATCACATTAGTTATGATGAAAACTCTAATATCTCTCCCCCTTAAGTTACATTTTTCAAATCAGAAGATCCAACTACAGTACATGGCTAGCTATAACTAGATTGTACAGTAATACAAGCTATAACTAGATTGATAGCTTTACATAAACACATTCTAATTTTGATTCTAATATTTCATTGTGTCTTCAGTTGGAGCTCATACACAGGGACTTCTATAGTAGACACTTAACCTCTAGCTTTGACACTTTAATAACCTCTGCACAAAGACACTTTCTTCTATGCATATTTGCACACCAGTACAGTATATTTTAATTTGTACAGTATATTTCTATTTTTATGCACATCATATTTCTATGTACAGTATATTTCTATTTTTATGCATATCGTATTTCTATTTTTATTTTTAGTTCCATTTTTTTCTAGCACATTTCTATTTTTATTTTTAGTTCTATTTTTTCCTAGTTTAATTTAATTTTTTTTATTTAATTTTTTATCGTATTCTTTTATTTATATTTATTTCTTATTTGTAAACTTTAATTCTCTTTTAGGGTCAATAGCAGTCGTATAATACATTTCACTACATTTCGTACTGTGTATGTTTGTGTATGTGACAAATAAAATTTGAATTTGAATTTGAATAGCTCTAATCACCAATTTGAAAAAAAATAAATAAAAAAAACATAACAGGTTTTTTGTTGTTGTTGGTTATGGTTTGATCGTTCTGTTTATGGACGATGGTTTGGGTGTCAACACTTTCATAACAGTCACGGTATTTTATAAAGTTTCCCAGCACATCAAAGTCTTCAGGACTACAGTTTGTTTTCTGGTTCTTCATGAATTAAATGGGGAAAAAAATGGAGTTATGAATGTAAATGGAAAACGTTAATTGTTGATACTGGTTATAACAGTAGCTAACTTGTCCATTATAAACTCAGAATATCAGAAAGCTGTTAGAATGACATTACTACTGCAAAAAAAAACAACAACAACAACAACAACACTGTAACTGAATATCCGAAAGTGAAGCCGAAGATATCACATGCTGATATCCAGTACAAAAGCACGACCTCAAGTGTGATATTGCGTTTATACAGCAGAGCCACAAATACCAAATATAGATGAGCAAGCTTAAGCAACACACGCCATCGCCAAATAGTGCACCAGAAAGACAGTGGGAACGCTGGGCACTTGAACCCTAATTATCATCAACAGATGATTTGTTTGGTTATTTGGTTTCCCTTTTAGTGTAATTAACTTTTTTTTTTCTTTTAATTGAGGCAGCACAAAATTGTCTTCTAATTTATTTTATTTTTTTTTTTTTTGACAAATAAAATAACTTGGTGGTGTTGTCCTTTGCTACCATTTAGACTTTAAATGAGAATATGAATATTTTTTGTTCTGCTCAGTCATTATGTTTTGTCAGATTGTTGTCTGAATGATCAAATTCTAGGGTTATTTATCCAAGCTTACTTGCCTTAGACCTCGTTGGAATTTTGGACTTGATTTTAGATCTGTATTTCTTCGTTTATTTATTTACTGTTTTTTTTTTTAAACTTATAACTCAAATTTCAAGTAATTTCATTTAATGTTACAGACTTTTTCTGGTTTCTTTGAGATGTGCTATAAATTCTGTATAATTCATGCAACATTAACTAATAAACACATAATGAAAAGGATTGACAGAACAAAAGTGCAATTAAAAATGGAAATAATATAATATAAATTAATAAATTATTTAATAATGAATTAATTAGACAATAATATGAATTTAAAGAAAAAACAATGACATTTGTAAGTGTGATGCGTTCATGCTTAAAAGGTGAAAGTTGGACAGAAATAGGAGTGATTTGTGTTTTAATCAGTTTTGGCACAAATCTTTCATCAAACAGGTTTCCATATTAACAACAACACGGCCACGGAATACATTAAAAGTTAGAAACAAGATGATAATAACACGTTGTTAATAGGTGAAAATTACACCTTTCTATTATTAGACATCCTGATTTACATTACATTTTTTAGCAAGGATAAACACACACACAGTATTTATACACACACACACATATATAAATAAAATATAATGTATATTGACTATAATATAAATATAGTCAATATATATAAATATTGACTCTGAATAACCTTAATGTATTTTCAATAAAAGCTTTTCTTTTACACTTATAAAATGCTTGTAATTATATTCCAGTATCCCAGAATCCCATCTGACAAAAAGTTATGTAAACACAGAGGTTTCACATGCTATGACCTTCACAGTCCCCAGACCAATTAACACAGACCTGCATATCTCAACCCATTTGAAGTAGGGGAGATTCTGTTCCCATGTTAGACAGCGCTCTCCCCCACCATCATCAAATATTTATAATTAATGACAAGATCTTCATAAGTAGTTCTGTCACATTAGCAGCTGTGATCCAGTTTCTCCAAGGGACTACTGTAGAAAACACATCTATACAGAAGATGTATCTATATGCACATTAGAAACGTGCATGTTCATGCATGATTAATGATATGTGAAAGCATCTCAATTAATGCATAAACCGTTGCTCTTATGCCTCCGCGGTTCTGTAGAATTTACGGTGCACCCTTTGTAAATGTTGTGCTTGATTAAGGCTAATGAATCTTCTTTACTCTGATCTCGACCTCACGTCAGAACATGAAACAATGTTGAGACCAGAACTGCGTGTTCTCATATTATTTCCTTTAGGTGTCCTGACCCCAATTTGTGATTCCGGGTCTTACCTATGATCATGCAGGCTTTGCAGATATAAATGCGAAAGCTGTTATTATAAAAAAAGAAATAGCGGTAGAGCATGCTAGATCAGAATAGCACTCACCGTCCGTACAGCTTTATCCTGTAGCGCACAAGGCAGGGTACACCCTGTACATTGTATCACAATTTGAAAACACTAATTAGTACTTTTATAATTTGCATGTCTTGGGAGAAAACCGGAGTATGCAGAGGAAACCCACCAAGCACAGAGAGAACATGCAAACTCTACACACACACCAAAAAAAAATAAAAATCCAATGCAGGAATCTGGACCGTGGAGGTGCGAGGCGACAGTGCTAGCTTAGCAGGAGAAAAAAAGAAAACAAATTTAGAAATAAATCCAAATACAGCAAATAAATCATGACCCAATTACTTTGAATCTAGCTCACGAACATCCAATTCCAGCTTACAGAACACTGACACAACTCAGCTTACAGAAAATACAGCCGGGACACTTGTAACCCCAAACTGAAATCGAGTATAAACATTAGACATGATTGGATATGTCATTAACACATCAAACGTTTGTGCCATTTAGGACATTTCTGTCCCACAATACCCTTGCCGATCCCTAAACTCGTCTATATTTGGCTGCGAACTGTCCGCTATCGGAGGCATCCAGCTTGTGGCTCTGCTCTCTTTGCCTACTCTAACTTACTTAACCCGCAATCATTCGCGAGCAGCAATGCAGCCTTGGCACGGTCACGTTTATGCACCCAATTGTGTCCTTGTATGTGTACGATCACTGGTAAATCCTCCCTAAACGCCAGAGCGGGGAGGCCTGTTTGACATTGCATGAGTACTGACTTTTTGCCCACTGATCTGATTCTGTCCTTCAGAAGCAGCATAAAGCTCAACATATAATTTATCATCGGGTCACTGGAGAGACGCCACCGCAGCAGAGATTGATGAAGCTATGCTAAGCAGCTGCCTGCACTCTTTGTGTACATTGACCCTAAAATATGATCACATCCAGCAATAAACCCGGGGAAGAGCAGTAACTGCTGGCAACTATGAAGAGGTACAGTATTTACCACAAATGATTATTATGGAATATAAAGAGGTGGTGCACTAAGATGGAATGGAGCGCAGCAAATCTGCCAACATGTGGATGAAATACAGTAGGAGATGTTTGTGCATATTAAGGGATCTGTGCATTATGTACCTTTCCACTACAGTAGAACTAATGAAGATCTATGGTGCCAGAATGCTACCAACCCAGCTCATTACCCCTACTAATTAAGTTGGCTTGAGAAAGCCAACTTACTGATATCCGACTTAAACTTATTATTAAGTTGGCTTGAGAAAGCCAACTTACTGATATCCGACTTAAACTTATTATTATTATTATTATTATTATTAAGTTGGCTTGAGAAAGCCAACTTACTGATATCCGACTTAAACTTATTATTATTATTATTCTGAGACTAAATTTTTCAAACGCTTCTCCTCCTAGAGCTTTAACTCCACTAACTCCAAACTCGGCCCAGACCTTCAGACTGATCCCACGGGGTGTGCTATATCTTTTCTAACTGATCGGACTTACTAATTGCCCCGCAGGGGCAATTAAGCGCCCCAAAAATCCCATTTACTTAACATTGAGAGAATTTTGACGGTTTGTTGCGCAGAGAGGGAATTTTGTAGAAACGTTAAATTAACCCTATTTGAAGATGTTTGCAGCCTTTGTCAAAAGATACCATGCACAAGGGTATAAGTTTTACCCCCGGGGCAAGAGAGGTCCCCAATTTGCCCCATTGACATATAATGGGGATTTTGGCGATGAACTAGTCCCGCACCATTTATCGTAGACCCATGAGTGAGGTGTCAAAGCGTGCAGAATATTCGGAAATAATTTTTCTATGACTTTCCTAAGGGGTGGGCGGTTAATTGCCCCCGCAGGGGGCAATTAACCGTCCCATTGACTTATAATGGGGATTTTAGCGAATTATAACTGGTCCCACACCGTTCATCGTAAACCAACAAATGAGGTGTCAAACCGTGCGCCTTATCCGGGAATGGGGTGCTGTGACCTTTCTAAGGGGTGGGTGGTTAATTGCCCCCGCAGGGGGCAATTAACCACCCACAGACTTAACTTTGAGACCAACATTGCCCGAGTCCCATGAGTGAGGTGTCAAACCGTGCGCCTTATTCGGGGATCAGGTGCTGTGACTCTTCTAAGGGGTGGGTGGTTAATTGCCCCCGCAGGGGGCAATTAACCACCCACAGACTTAACACTGAGAACAACTTTGACCGAGTCCCATGAGTGAGGTGTCAAACCGTGCGCCTTATTCGGGAAAGGGGTGCCGTGACTCTTCTAAGGGGTGGGTGGTTAATTGCCCCCGCAGGGGGCAATTAACCACCCACAGACTTAACATTGAGACCAACATTGCCCGAGTCCCATGAGTGAGGTGTCAAATCGTGCGCCTTATTCGGGGATCGGGTGCTGTGACTCTTCTAAGGGGTGGGTGGTTAATTGCCCCGGGGGCAATTAACCACCCACAGACTTAACATTGAGACCAACTTTGAGCGAGTCCCATGAGTGAGGTGTCAAACCGTGCGCCTTATACGGGAATGGGGTGCTGTGACTTTTCTAAGGGGTGGGTGGTCAATTGCCCTCGCAGGGGGCAATTAACCCCCCACAGACTTAACATTGAGACTAACTTTGCCCGAGTGCCATGAGTAAGGTGTCAAACCGTGCGCCTTTTTCGGGAATGGTGTGCTATGACTTTTGGTAGGGATCCGTCACACGGTTTTCCCGAAATTCCCAAATAACCACCCCTTTTTCTCCCATTCATTTCAATGGGAAATGGCCTGAAAAAGGGTGAAAACATGGGTCACTTTGAAAGCTTACCGTTCGGCCATAATTTGTCGTAGAAACATCATTCAAAGTTTAAACGGGTCACAAGACTTTGGACTTTTACGGATTGGGTCCATGTTTTGATAACTTCCACGGTTGCTTCACGAGAGCAGTTTAAGTTTGATGAAAATTTAGATTTTTCACCACGCGTGCCACTGTCAACTGCCATATTCACAGAGTGTGAATCGGAGGGTGTCTTTACACTGTCACCACGTCAATATAATACACTCTACGGGCATGAGGATTCAATATGTCGTAGTCAGAAAGTTCCTGCCACTCACTGTGAAAGAATTTTTGCGATCGGACCTACGGTTCTCGGTTGGGAAGCGTTTGTTTGAGAGCTTAATTATTACAGTTTGCGGTTCTCTGGGTCTGTCACAGAAGAGTGTGCTGCGCATGCACGACCCACCCCCCACACCACCATCCCCCACACCACCATTCCCCACAACCCCCACCTCACTAATGCCAATTAGACTCAATCAAACTTCTCTTCTATGTACTATTTCTAACCCATTTAAATCCATCTCTCTATCTATCTATCTATCTATCTATCTATCTATCTATCTATCTATCTATCTGTAATCTGATTATTTCTATCTATCTATAGACTTCCCTTCTATGTACTATTTCTAACACATTTTAACTCATTCAAACTTATCTAACTTTTCTAATCTATCTATCATCTGACTATTTTAATTAATCTATCTATCTATCTATCTATCTATCTATCTATCTATCTATCTATCTATCTATCTATCTTCTGACTATTTATTACTAATCTATCTATCTATCTATCTATCTATCTATCTATCTATCTATCTATCATCTGACTATTTATTACTAATCTATCTATCTATCTATCTATCTATCTATCTATCTATCTAACTATCTATCTACTGTATCATCTGACTATTTCTATCTATCTATCTATCTATCTATCTATCTATCTATCTATCTGTAATCTGACTATTTTTATCTATCTATAGACTCAATTATAAATCTATCTATCAATCTATATATCTGTAACTGTCTATCTGTCTGACACTATCTATCTATCTATCTATCTATCTATCTATCTATCTATCTATCTGTCTGTCTTTTTAAACCTTTTAAACTTAAACTGTTTTAACTTTTTTAACTTCTTAAACTATTTTAAACTTTTCACACTTTTAAACTTTTATCTCCGGCTTTCTCAAGCCAACTTAAAGTTTGTCTAAACAAACTTTTGTATCTAGTTATTATTATTATTATTCTGAGACTAAATTTTTCAAACGCTTCTCCTCCTAGAGCTTTAACTCCACTAACTCCAAACTCGGCCCAGACCTTCAGACTGATCTCACGGGGTGTGCTATATCTTTTTTAACTGATCGGACTTACTAATTGCCCCGCAGGGGCAATTAACCGCCCCAAAAATCCCATTTACTTAACATTGAGAGAATTTTGACGGTTTGTTGCGCAGAGAGGGAATTTTGTAGAAACGTTAAATTAACCCTATTTGAAGATGTTTGCAGCCTTTGTCAAAAGATACCATGCACAAGGGTATAAGTTTTACCCCCGGGGCAAGAGAGGTCCCCAATTTGCCCCATTGACATTTAATGGGGATTTTGGCGATGAACTAGTCCCGCACCATTTATCGTAGACCCATGAGTGAGGTGTCAAAGCGTGCAGAATATTCGGGAAGAATTTTTCTATGACTCTCCTAAGGGGTGGGCGGTTAATTGCCCCCGCAGGGGGCAATTAACCGTCCCATTGACTTATAATGGGGATTTTAGCGAATTATAACTGGTCCCGCACCGTTCATCGTAAACCAACAAATGAGGTGTCAAACCGTGCGCCCTATTCGGGAATGGGGTGCTGTGACCTTTCTAAGGGGTGGGTGGTTAATTGCCCGCGCAGGGGGCAATTAACCACCCACAGACTTAACATTGAGACCAACATTGCCCGAGTCCCATGAGTGAGGTGTCAAACCGTGCGCCTTATTCGGGGATCGACTCTTATTCGGGGATCGACTCTTCTAAGGGGTGGGTGGTTAATTGCCCCCGCAGGGGGCAATTAACCACCCACAGACTTAACATTGAGACCAACATTGCCCGAGTCCCATGAGTGAGGTGTTAAACCGTGCGCCTTATTCGGGGATCGGGTGCTGTGACTCTTCTAAGGGGTGGGTGGTTAATTGCCCCCGCAGGGGGCAATTAACCACCCACAGAATTAACATTAAAACCAACTTTGACCGAAACCCATGAGTAAGGTGTCAAACCATGCGCCTTATTCGGGAATGGGGTGCTGTGACTGTTTGAAGGGGTGGGTGGTTAATTGCCCCCGCAGGGGGCAATTAACCACCCACAGACTTAACATTGAGACCAACATTGCCCGAGTCCCATGAGTGAGGTGTTAAATCGTGCGCCTTATTCGGGGATCGGATGCCGTGACTCTTCTAAGGGGTGGGTGGTTAATTGCCCCCGCAGGGGGCAATTAACCACCCACAGAATTAACATTAAAACCAACTTTGACCGAAACCCATGAGTGAGGTGTCAAACCATGCGCCTTATTCGGGAATGGGGTGCTGTGACTTTTCTAAGGGGTGGGTGATCAATTGCCCTCGCAGGGGGCAATTAACCCCCCACAGACTTAACATTGAGACTAACTTTGCCCGAGTGCCATGAGTGAGGTGTCAAACCGTGCGCCTTTTTCGGGAATGGTGTGCTATGACTTTTGGTAGGGATCCGTCGCACGGTTTTCCCGAAATTCCCAAATAACCACCCCATTTTCCCCTATTCATTTCAATGGGAAATGGCCCGAAAAAGGGTGAAAACATGGGTCACTTTGAAAGCTTACCGTTCGGCCATAATTCGTCGTAGAAACATCATTCAAAGTTTAAACGGGTCACAAGACTTTAGACTTTTACGGATTGGGTCCATATTTTGATAACTTTCACGGTTGCTTCACGAGAGCAGTTTAAGTTTGATGAAAATTGTGATTTTTCACCATGCGTGCCACTGTCAACTGCCATATTCACAGAGTGTGAATCGGAGGGTGTCTTTACACTGTCACCACGTCAATATAATACACTCTACGGGCATGAGGATTCAATATGTCGTAGTCAGGAAGTTCCTGCCACTCACGGTGAAAGAATTTTTGCGATCGGACCTACGGTTCTCGGTTGGGAAGCGTTTGTTTGAGAGCTTAATTATTACAGTTTGCGGTTCTCTGTGTCTGTCACAGAAGAGTGTGCGTGCGCATGCACGACCCATCCCCCACACCACCGACTTGCTAATGCCAATTAGACTCAATCAAACTTCTCTTCTATGTACTATTTCTAACCCATTCAAACTCATCTATCTATCTATCTATCTATCTATCTATCTATCTATCTATCTATCTATAATCTGATTATTTCTATCTATCTATAGACTTCCCTTCTATGTACTATTTCTAACACATTTTAACTCATTCAAACTTATCTAACTTTTCTAATCTATCTATCATCTGACTATTTTACCTAATTTATCTATCTATCTATCTATCTATCTATCTATCTATCTATCTATCTATCTATCATCTGACTATTTCTAACTAATCTATCTATCTATCTATCTATCTATCGATCTATCTATCTATCTATCTATCTATCTGGGCAATTAACCACCCACAGACTTAACATTGAGACCAACATTGCCCGAGTCCCATGAGTGAGGTGTTAAACCGTGCGCCTTATTCGGGGATCGGGTGCTGTGACTCTTCTAAGGGGTTGGTGGTTAATTGCCCCCGCAGGGGGCAATTAACCACCCACAGACTTAACACTGAGAACAACTTTGACCGAGTCCCATGAGTGAGGTGTCAAACCGTGCGCCTTATTTGGGAAAGGGGTGCCGTGACTCTTCTAAGGGGTGGGTGGTTAATTGCCCCCGCAGGGGGCAATTAACCACCCACAGACTTAACATTGAGACCAACATTGCCCGAGTCCCATGAGTGAGGTGTCAAACCGTGCGCCTTTTTCGGGAATGGTGTGCTATGACTTTTGGTAGGGATCCGTCGCACGGTTTTCCCGAAATTCCCAAATAACCACCCCATTTTCCCCTATTCATTTCAATGGGAAATGGCCCGAAAAAGGGTGAAAACATGGGTCACTTTGAAAGCTTACCGTTCGGCCATAATTTGTCGTAGAAACATCATTCAAAGTTTAAACGGGTCACAAGACTTTGGACGTTTACGGATTGGGTCCATGTTTTGATAACTTTCACGGTTGCTTCACGAGAGCAGTTTAAGTTTGATGAAAATTTTGATTTTTCACCATGCGTGCCACTGTCAACTGCCATATTCACAGAGTGTGAATCGGAGGGTGTCTTTACACTGTCACCACGTCAATATAATACACTCTACGGGCATGAGGATTCAATATGTCGTGGTCAGGAAGTTCCTGCCACTCACGGTGAAAGAATTTTTGCGATCGGACCTACGGTTCTCGGTTGGGAAGCGTTTGTTTGAGAGCTTAATTATTACAGTTTGCGGTTCTCTGTGTCTGTCACAGAAGAGTGTGCGTGCGCATGCACGACCCATCCCCCACACCACCGACTTGCTAATGCCAATTAGACTCAATCAAACTTCTCTTCTATGTACTATTTCTAACCCATTCAAACTCATTCAAACTCATCTATCTATCTATCTATCTATCTATCTATCTATCTATCATCTGATTATTTCTATCTATCTATAGACTTCCCTTCTATGTACTATTTCTAACACATTTTAACTCATTCAAACTTATCTAACTTTTCTAATCTATCTATCATCTGACTATTTCTAACTAATCTATCTATCTATCTAAGTATCTATCTATCATCTGACTATTTCTAACTAATCTATCTATCTATCTATTTATCTATCTATCTGTAATCTGATTATTTCTATCTATCTATAGACTTCCCTTCTATGTACTTTTTCTAACACATTTTAACTCATTCAAACTTTTCTAATCTATCTATCATCTGACTATTTTAACTAAACTAATCTATCTATCTATCTATCTATCTATCTATCTATCTATCTATCTATCTATCTGTCTATCTATCTATCTATCTATCATCTGACTATTTATAACTAATCTATCTATCTATCTATCTATCTATCTATCTATCTATCTATCTATCTATCTAGCTGTAATCTAACTATTTCTATCTATCTATAGACTCAATCATGAATCTATCTATCTATCTATCTATCTATCTATCTATCTATCTATCATCTGACTGTTTCTAACTAATCTATCTATCTATCTATCTATCTATCTATCTATCTGTAATCTGACTATTTCTATCTATCTATAGACTCAATCATGAATCTATCTATCTATCAATCTATATATCTGTAACTGTCTATCTGTCTGACACTATCTAACTTTCTGTCTTTTAAACCTTTTAAACTTAAACTGTTTTAACTTTTTTAACTTCTTAAACTATTTTAAACTTTTCACACTTTTAAACTTCGATCTCCGGCTTTCTCAAGCCAACTTAAAGTTTGTCTAAACAAACTTTTGTATCTTTATTATTATTATTATTCTGAGACTAAATTTTTCAAACGCATCTCCTCCTAGAGCTTTAACTCCACTAACTCCAAACTCGGCTCAGACCTTCAGACTGATCTCGCGGGGTGTGCTATATCTTTTCTAACTGATCGGACTTACTAATTGCCCCGCAGGGGCAATTAACCGCCCTAAAAATCCCATTTACTTAACATTGAGAGAATTTTGACGGTTTGTTGCGCAGAGAGGGAATTTTGTAGAAACGTTAAATTAACCCTATTTGAAGATGTTTGCAGCCTTTGTCAAAAGATACCATGCACAAGGGTATAAGTTTTACCCCCGGGGCAAGAGAGGTCCCCAATTTGCCCCATTGACATTTAATGGGGATTTTGGCGATGAACTAGTCCCGCACCATTTATCGTAGACCCATGAGTGAGGTGTCAAAGCGTGCAGAATATTCGGGAATATTTTTTATATGACTTTACTAAGGGGTGGGCGGTTAATTGCCCCCGCAGGGGGCAATTAACCGTCCCATTGACTTATAATGGGGATTTTAGCGAATTATAACTGGTCCCGCACCGTTCATCGTAAACCAACAAATGAGGTGTCAAACCGTGCGCCTTATCCGGGAATGGGGTGCCGTGACTTTTCTAAGGGGTGGGTGGTTAATTGCCCCCGCAGGGGGCAATTAACCACCCACAGACTTAACATTGAGACCAACATTAACCGAATCCCATGAGTGAGGTGTCAAACCGTGCACCCTATTCGGGAATGGGTTGCCGTGACTCTTCTAAGGGGTGGGTGGTTAATTGCCTCCGCAGGGGGCAATTAACCACCCACAGACTTAACATTGAGACCAACATTAACCGAATCCCATGAGTGAGGTGTCAAACCGTGCGCCCTATTCGGGAATGGGTTGCCGTGACTCTTCTAAGGGGTGGGTGGTTAATTGCCCCCGCAGGGGGCAATTAACCACCCACAGACTTAACATTAAAACCAACTTTGACCGAGTCCCATGAGTGAGGTGTCAAACCGTGCGCCTTATTCGGGGATCGGGTGCTGTGACTCTTCTAAGGGGTGGGTGGTTAATTGCCCCCGCAGGGGGCAATTAACCACCCACAGACTTAACACTGAGAACAACTTTGACCGAGTCCCATGAGTGAGGTGTTAAATCGTGCGCCTTATTCGGGGATCGGGTGCTGTGTCTCTTCTAAGGGGTGGGTGGTTAATTGCCCCCGCAGGGGGCAATTAACCACTCACAGACTTAACATTGAGACCAACATTGCCCGAGTCCCATGAGTGAGGTGTCAAACCGTGCGCCTTATTCGGGGATCGACTCTTATTCGGGGATCAACTCTTCTAAGGGGTGGGTGGTTAATTGCCCCCGCAGGGGGCAATTAACCACCCACAGACTTAACATTGAGACCAACATTGCCCGAGTCCCATGAGTGAGGTGTTAAACCGTGCGCCTTATTCGGGGATCGGGTGCTGTGACTCTTCTAATGGGTGGGTGGTTAATTGCCCCCGCAGGGGGCAATTAACCACCCACAGAATTAACATTAAAACCAACTTTGACCGAAACCCATGAGTAAGGTGTCAAACCATGCGCCTTATTCGGGAATGGGGTGCTGTGACTGTTTGAAGGGGTGGGTGGTTAATTGCCCCCGCAGGGGGCAATTAACCACCCACAGACTTAACATTGAGACCAACATTGCCCGAGTCCCATGAGTGAGGTGTTAAATCGTGCGCCTTATTCGGGGATCGGATGCTGTGACTCTTCTAAGGGGTGGGTGGTTAATTGCCCCCGCAGGGGGCAATTAACCACCCACAGAATTAACATTAAAACCAACTTTGACCGAAACCCATGAGTGAGGTGTCAAACCATGCGCCTTATTCGGGAATGGGGTGCTGTGACTTTTCTAAGGGGTGGGTGATCAATTGCCCTCGCAGGGGGCAATTAACCCCCCACAGACTTAACATTGAGACTAACTTTGCCCGAGTGCCATGAGTGAGGTGTCAAACCGTGCGCCTTTTTCGGGAATGGTGTGCTATGACTTTTGGTAGGGATCCGTCGCACGGTTTTCCCGAAATTCCCAAATAACCACCCCATTTTCCCCTATTCATTTCAATGGGAAATGGCCCGAAAAAGGGTGAAAACATGGGTCACTTTGAAAGCTTACCGTTCGGCCATAATTTGTCGTAGAAACATCATTCAAAGTTTAAACGGGTCACAAGACTTTGGACTTTTACGGATTGGGTCCATGTTTTGATAACTTTCACGGTTGCTTCACGAGAGCAGTTTAAGTTTGATGAAAATTTAGATTTTTCACCATGCGTGCCACTGTCAACTGCCATATTCACAGAGTGTGAATCGGAGGGTGTCTTTACACTGTCACCACGTCAATATAATACACTCTACGGGCATGAGGATTCAATATGTCATAGTCAGGAAGTTCCTGCCACTCACGGTGAAAGAATTTTTGCGATCGGACCTACGGTTCTCGGTTGGGAAGCGTTTGTTTGAGAGCTTAATTATTACAGTTTGCGGTTCTCTGTGTCTGTCACAGAAGAGTGTGCGTGCGCATGCACGACCCATCCCCCACACCACCGACTTGCTAATGCCAATTAGACTCAATCAAACTTCTCTTCTATGTACTATTTCTAACCCATTCAAACTCATTCAAACTCATCTATCTATCTATCTATCTATCTATCTATCTATCTATCTATCTATCTATCTATCTATCTGTAATCTGATTATTTCTATCTATCTATAAACTTCCCTTCTATATACTATTTCTAACACATTTTAACTCATTCAAACTTATCTAACTTTTCTAATCTATCTATCATCTGACTATTTTAACTAATCTATCTATCTATCTATCTATCTATCTATCTATCTATCATCTGACTATTTATAACTAATCTATCTATCTATGTAACTATCTATCATCTGACTATTTCTAACTAATCTATCTATCTATCTATCTATCTATCTATCTATCTATCTATCTATCTATCTATCTATCTACCTATCTATCTATCATCTGACTATTTCTATCTATCTATCTATCTATCTATCTATCTATCTATCTATCTATCTATCGATCTATCTGTAATCTGATTATTTCTATCTATCTATAGACTTCCCTTCTATGTACTATTTCTAACACATTTTAACTCATTCAAATTTATCTAACTTTTCTAATCTATCTATCATCTGACTATTTTAACTAATCTATCTATCTATCTATCCATCCATCCATCCATCCATCCATCCATCTATCCATCTATCATCTATCTATCTATCTATCTATCTATCTATCTATTTCTAACTATCTATAGACTCAATCATGAATCTATCTATCAATCTATATATCTGTAACTGTCTATCTGTCTGACACTATCTATCTATCTGTCTTTTAAACCTTTTAAACTTAAACTGTTTTAACTTTTTTAACTTCTTAAACTATTTTAAACTTTCCACACTTTTAAACTTTTATCTCCGGCTTTCTCAAGCCAACTTAAAGTTTGTCTAAACAAACTTTTGTATCTAGTTATTAGTGGTGCTTGCAAAGCATCACTATTGTTATCTTGCAGGCTTATTATTTTTATTTTTATTCTTCTTCCGTACAAAAGTTCGGCGCGTAACTAGTCCCGCACCGTTTGTCGTAGACCCATGGGTGAGGTGTCAAATCGTGCGGCCTATACGGGAATGGGGTGCTATGACTTTTCTAAGGGGTGGGCGGTTAATTGCCCCCGCAGGGGGCAATTAACCGCCTCAAAAATCCCATTGACTTAACATTGAGACCAACTTTGACGGATTATAGCGCACAGAGTAAATTTTGTAGAGACATCAAACTTACCAGATTTGAAGAGGTTTGCAGCCTGTGTCAGATCATACCCCGCACAGGGGGATAAGTTCGACCCCCGGGGCAAGAGAGGTCCCCAAAGTTGCCCCATAGAATTTGAATGGGGATTTTGGCGACTTTGCCCATTGACTTATAATGGGAATTAAAAAAAATTACTAGTGCCGCACCGTTCGTCGTAGACCCATGAATGAGGTGTCAACCCGTGCGGCTTATTCGGGAGTAGGGTGCTCTGACTGTTTAAAGGGGTGGGTGGTTAATTGCCCCCGCAGGGGGCAATTAACCACCCACAGACTTAACACTGAGAACAACTTTGACTGAGTCCCGCACCGTTCGTCGTAGACCCATGGATGAGGTGTCAAACCGTGCGGCTTATTCGGGAGTAGGGTGCTCTGACTGTTCGAAGGGGTGGGTGGTTAATTGCCCCCGCAGGGGGCAATTAACCACCCACAGACTTAACATTGAGACCAACTTTGACCGAGTACCATGAGTGAGGTGTCAAACTGTGCGGCCCATTTTCGGGAACAGGGTGCTGTGACTTTTCTGAGGGGTGGGTGGTTAATTGCCCCCGCAGGGGGCAATTAACCACCCACAGACTTAACACTGAGAACAACTTTGACTGAGTCTTGCACCATTCGTCGTAGACCCATGAATGAGGTGTCAAACCTTTTGCATTTATCATCATGCTCATAAGCCACGCCCCCTAGCACCCTCATTAGCATGCTGTTAGCATGATGCTAACGCGATTAGCATTTTGCTAGCATGATGCTACCAAAATTAGCATGTTTCTAGCTTTATGCTAATTTCATCAGCACATCGCTAGCATGATGCTAACGCTATTAGCATGTCGCTAGCATTATGCTAACTTTTCGCTAATCACATGTATAGAATGGTCCTAGCATCATGCTAGTGTAATTAGCATGATGTTTAGCTGATTAGCATGGTGCTAGCTTGATGCTAGCTATATTAGCATGTTGCTATCAAGATCCCATTGTCGTAGAGATATGGAGGGTCAGAGTTTCGCCACGGCAAGCACCACTCACATTTTCTTCAGGAAATGTACCTCTCTAGTTATTATTATTATTATTCCGAGACTAAATTTTTCAAACGCTTCTCCTCCTAGAGCTTTAACTCCACTAACTCCAAACTCGGCCCAGACCTTCAGACTGATCTCACGGGGTGTGCTATATCTTTTTTAACTGATCGGACTTACTAATTGCCCCGCAGGGGCAATTAACCGCCCCAAAAATCCCATTGACTTAACATTGAGACGAATTTTGACGGTTTGTTGCGCAGAGAGGGAATTTTGTAGAAACGTTAAATTAACCCTATTTGACGATGTTTGCAGCCTTTGTCAAAAGATACCATGCACAAGGGTATAAGTTTTACCCCCGGGGCAAGAGAGGTCCCCAATTTGCCCCATTGACATATAATGGGGATTTTGGCGATGAACTAGTGCCGCAACATTTATCGTAGACCCATGAGTGAGGTGTCAAAGCGTGCAGAATATTCGGGAATATTTTTTATATGACTTTACTAAGGGGTGGGCGGTTAATTGCCCCCGCAGGGGGCAATTAACCGTCCCATTGACTTATAATGGGGATTTTAGCGAATTATAACTGGTCCCGCACCGTTCATCGTAAACCAACAAATGAGGTGTCAAACCGTGCGCCTTATTCGGGAATGGGGTGCTGTGACCTTTCTAAGGGGTGGGTGGTTAATTGCCCCCGCAGGGGGCAATTAACCACCCACAGACTTAACATTGAGACCAACATTGCCCGAGTCCCATGAGTGAGGTGTTAAACCGTGCGCCTTATTCGGGGATCGGGTGCTGTGACTCTTCTAAGGGTTGGGTGGTTAACTGCCCCCGCAGGGGGCAATTAACCACCCACAGACTTAACATTGAGACCAACATTGCCCGAGTCCCATGAGTGAGGTGTCAAACCGTGCGCCTTATTCGGGGATCGACTCTTATTCAGGGATCGACTCTTCTGAGGGGTGGGTGGTTAATTGCCCCCGCAGGGGGCAATTAACCACCCACAGACTTAACATTAAGACCAACTTTGCCCGAGTCCCATGAGTGAGGTGTTAAACCGTGCGCCTTATTCGGGAATCGGGTGCTGTGACTCTTCTAAGGGGTGGGTGGTTAATTGCCCCCGCAGGGGGCAATTAACCACCCACAGACTTAACACTGAGAACAACTTTGACCGAGTCCCATGAGTGAGGTGTCAAACCGTGCGCCTTATTCGGGAAAGGGGTGCCGTGACTCTTCTAAGGGGTGGGTGGTTAATTGCCCCCCCAGGGGGCAATTAACCACCCACAGACTTAACATTGAGACCAACATTGACCGAATCCCATGAGTGAGGTGTCAAACCGTGTGCCTTATTCGGGAATGGGTTGCCGTGACTCTTCTAAGGGGTGGGTGGTTAATTGCCCCCGCAGGGGGCAATTAACCACCCACAGACTTAACATTGAGACCAACTTTGACCGAATCCCATGAGTGAGGTGTCAAACTGTGCGCCCTATTCGGGAATGGGTTGCCGTGACTCTTCTAAGGGGTGGGTGGTTAATTGCCCCCGCAGGGGGCAATTAACCACCCACAGAATTAACATTAAAACCAACTTTGACCGAGTCCCATGAGTGAGGTGTCAAACCGAGCGCCTTATTCGGGAATGAGGTGCTGTGACTTTTCTAAGGGGTGGGTGATCAATTGCCCTCGCAGGGGGCAATTAACCCCCCACAGACTTAACATTGAGACTAACTTTGCCCGAGTGCCATGAGTGAGGTGTCAAACCGTGCGCCTTTTTCGGGAATGGTGTGCTATGACTTTTGGTAGGGATCCGTCTTACGGTTTTCCCGAAATTCCCAAATAACCACCCCATTTTCCCCTATTCATTTCAATGGGAAATGGCCCGAAAAAGGGTGAAAACATGGGTCACTTTGAAAGCTTACCGTTCGGCCATAATTCGTCGTAGAAACATCATTCAAAGTTTAAACGGGTCACAAGACTTTGGACTTTTACGGATTGGGTCCATGTTTTGATAACTTTTACGGTTGCTTCACGAGAGCAGTTTAAGTTTGATGAAAATTTTGATTTTTTGCCACTGTCAACTGCCATATTCACAGAGTGTGAATCGGAGGGTGTCTTTACACTGTCACCACGTCAATATAATACACTCTACGGGCATGAGGATTCAATATGTCGTAGTCAGGAAGTTCTTGCCACTCACGGTGGAAGAATTTTTGCGATTGGACCTACGGTTCTCGGTTGGGAAGCGTTTGTTTGAGAGCTTAATTATTACAGTTTGCGGTTCTCTGTGTCTGTCACAGAAGAGTATGCGTGAGCATGCACGACCCATCCCCTTCTATGTACTATTTCTAACCCATTCAAACTCATTCAAACTCATCTATCTATCTATCTATCTATCTATCTATCTATCTATCTATCTTTCTATCTATCTGTAATCTGATTATTTCTATCTATCTAAAGACTTCCCTTCTATGTACTATTTCTAACACATTTTAACTCATTCAAACTTATCTAACTTTTCTAATCTATCTATCATCTGACTATTTTAACTAGTCTATCTATCTATCTATCTATTATCTATCTATCTATCATCTGACTATTTATAACTAATCTATCTATCTATCTATGTATCTATCTATCATCTGACTATTTCTAACTAATCTATCTATCTATCTATCTATCTATCTATCATCTCACTATTTCTATCTATCTATCTATCTATCTATCTGTAATCTGACTATTTCTATCCATCTATAGACTCAATCATGAATCTATCTATCTATCTATCTATCTATCTATCTATCTATCTGTAATCTGATTATTTCTATCTATCTATAGACTTCCCTTCTATGTACTATTTCTAACACATTTTAACTCATTCAAACTTATCTAACTTTTCTAATCTATCTATCATCTGACTATTTTAACTAGTCTATCTATCTATCTATCTATCTATCTATCTATCTATCTATCATCTGACTATTTATAACTAATCTATCTATCTATCAATGTATCTATCTATCATCTGACTCTTTCTAACTAATCTATCTATCTATCTATCTATCTATCTATCTATCTATCATCTGACTATTTCTAACTAATCTATCTATCTATCTATCTATCTATCTATCTATCTATCTATCTATATATCTATCTATCATCTGACTATTTCTATCTATCTATCTATATATCTATCTATCATCTGACTATTTCTATCTATCTATCTATCTATCTATCTATCTATCTAACTGTAATCTGACTATTTCTATCTATCTATAGACTCAATCATGAATCTATCTATCAATCTATATATCTGTAACTGTCTATCTGTCTGACACTATCTATCTATCTATCTATCTATCTATCTATCTGTATTTTAAACCTTTTAAACTTAAACTGTTTTAACTTTTTTAACTATTTTAAACTTTTCACACTTTTAAACTTTTATCTCCGGCTTTCTCAAGCCAACTTAAAGTTTGTCTAAACAAACTTTTGTATCTAGTTTTAGTATAGAATTGCTCTTTTTTTTTTTTTTTCCTGGAACATTCATACTCCTATGCATTTTATTTGTACAGTTTATACTTTACACTACCCAGCCAAAAAAGTGCAAGCTCTTATATTTTGTTGGACACCCTTGAGCTTTAATTACAGCGTGCATTCTCCATGGCACTGTCTCAACAAATTTCTGCAAGGTCGTAACATTTATTTCTTTCCAGAGTTGCACTAACTAGATTTTGTATTAATGACAGGAGAGTTGAACCACACCATAAAGTCTTCTCCAGCACATCCCAAAGACTTGTAATGGAGTTAAGGTCGTTTAAAACAAACAAAAAAAAAAGGGATCTCTCATGCTAATATAGAAACTAAGATAAGATTTAATTATTTGTCACATGTACCATGCAGCACAGTACAATGATTTGTTCACATTATCCCAGTTAGGACGCTGGACGCTGGCGCAGGGTCAGACAGGATGCAGCGGCCCTGAAGCAGATAGGGTTAATGGCGTTGCTTAAGGGCAAGGTGGCAGTGCTGGGGCTGGAAACTCTGACCTTCCACTCAGTAACCAATAGCCTTAACCATTTATCTTGGAATTGTTTTTCTGGAATATGTCCATGTCATTTAAAAAGAAAAGAAAAAACACGGATGTGATGACCTGGTGGTTCAGTACATTCAGGTGGTCAGCTGACTTCATTTTATTGCCCCATAATGTTACTGAGTCTAGACCTGAGTAACTGATCAACCCCAGATCATAACACTGTCTCCAGAGGCTTGTACAGTGGACACTATGCATGATGGGAGCATCGCTTCATGTCCTTCCCTTCTCACCCTGACACGCCCATCACTCTGGAATAGGCTCAGTCTGGACTCATCAGGTCACATGACCTTTTTCCATCACTCCAAAGTCCAGTCTTTATGCTCCCTAGAATACTAAAGCTTTTTTATTTGGATTAGGCTCACCAACAATGTTTTTTTCAATTCTGTGAGTTCGTCTTGCTTTCACAACTATAAATAGTGTCACAGATGTAGGATAATTAGATGAATGCAAGTGCAGATCAGAGTAAGTTTAATAATTTACAACAGGTGCAATCAGAATATCATAGGCAACATGCTAAAAAAAGAAAAATCTGAGTAACAAGAGCAAAAACAATGCTTGAGAGTATAGCAATGAGATAACAATGAGAATAGACGCTATGTGATGAAGGACAGGTGTTGCAGATTAATAACTAGCTGACCTTGAACAGAGAACAGAGTGATGTTGGGAGTTGTAGTCCATGCCTTATAGGTTTGTCGGCTGCAGGTAGGCTGGAAACTTTTAGTTTCTTAATAATGGACACAGCAAAGGTCTGACATAGTTGTGACTGTAAATTGTTTTTACAATACAATGCATTTACATTATCGCCAGTCAAGTCATTTATAACTTCATTTCTTCTGTGAAGTTGATGGTTCCCCACTATCCTTCATGTTTTAATAATGTATTGGACGGTTCTTAAACCAATTTCAGTCATTTCAGCAATCTCAGTAGTTCTAGTTATGATGTCATAGTTAGTCCTGCCGGAGTCCCTGCTTACACTCTGCACTAAATATACATTCACATTATACATTACATGACTGTGATCAGACCTAACTGTTATCAGTCTTCTCTTCTCTCTCTCTTCTCCTGTATCTCTGTCAAGCTATACATGTTGCTCCAGTGATCCAGACCCCCTCTGCCCTCTGGACCTGTCTGACTCGTCCTGGTGTCCCTCTTCTGGTTGGAGATCTCGTCACATGGATGCCCCATGTGGTCTGTGGGACGGTTCCACTGTACCATGAAGACGGTCCCGGTGTCAACTGATGCAGACAGCTGTTCTCTGAGGACTTGATAGTTCAAGACTGGAAATTCCAACAGTCTACCTGAGCCTCCAATAACTTGATGACATCATCTGTTATATAGAACTTCCAGCCTCCTAACACACAGTATGAGTGCACATCAATCCCTGCTATCCGTTATCACCCAGATGAGGATGGGTTCCCTGTTGGGTCCGGTTCCTCTCAAGGTTTCTTCCTCTTACTGTACCATCTCAGGGAGTTTTTCCCTCAGCACCGTCGTACTCGGCTTGTTCATCAGGGACAATCTGATCGTTGTGATTTATACACATTCACATTTCATACAAACAATTTCTTTTGATTGTGTAAAGCTGCTTTGCGACAATAATAATTGTTAAAAGCGCTACACAAATAAAACTGAATTGAACCGAAGGTTAAAAGGACGGTTGCCAGATGAAACACATTAATTGCTGCAGTCGTTATCCAGTTCAAGGCTCTTAAGTAATTGCTTAGTTAAGTGAAAACAGCATCGTTTTGGGTGGCGGCTTGGGTAGGATTATTTTTTCATCATTCAGCATAGCTTTTATTAGGCGATTTCCAAAAGCCATTCTTTTAATTTATAATAAAGGTTAACATCATGGGCTTAAACACAAAGCATCCAGACCACAAAAGAAGAACAAATGGAGAAAGCAGGAAAAAATAAAAGGCTTGGAAAAACTTGGTATGAAAAACATGGTATGACTTTGTGAAGAAACAGCAGGAGATAAATATACTGATTAATAAATAGACAAGCAGAACAGGAAAACAGACCACTAACAGGAAGTGGGATGGGGGCGAGACTTAAACCAAAACAAAGGTGCATGGCACTACAAAACCAAAAGGTGCACAGGAAGCTTAAAAAAAACACACACATGCAAAAAAAATGGACACTTACCACTCCAAAAATAAGGATATAAAAATATAATCTCAAATGTTGTATATTTCTTATTATAGTTATCATTGTGTGAGCAAGGAGGTGGCATGACCAGGGAGCGTAATTAAAGCGGTGTTCTTTCACCGACACCTCAAACTCAGAGCTCAAACACAGTCTTGTTGTTTAGCCACAGAGCTGGATCAATGGCGGAAACACTGGCAGGAATAACAAATCCCGTGAGGCTTTATCAACACGGCGAACACAAAGGAACGTAAAACAAATATCAACCAACATGCCAATTTAACACGTGTCAGAATAGACAACCTGGAAACAGCTCTCTTTTTAAACAACAACAAAGAACGTGTGCTAATTAAATGAAGGCGTTAACCATCACATTAACAAGGAATCCGAAAAGGTTCTGGGGCAAATTAGTACTTCCTTTTATACAGCACAGAGGTGACGGGGAGGAATTGGACACGACTAAATTAGGGAGAAAATCAAGGGAAACAAGTTGAATTTTGGGATTGTTAAATTCTATACGGTAAATGTACATCAAATGAACGTAAATCTGACTATCACACATATACAGTATGTGAGCCTTCTTTCAGAGCCCTCTCTCTCTCTCATGAATATGCTTTTTCGTCGCTGCCCAAAACCAACTCTGATTCTGATTTCAAACACCTGCTACATGATTGAGTGTTTCACAGAGGGAAGGCATGCAGCAGTCAGCAGGTCAAATGCTACACACATAAATGTATTGAAGTACTGTAGAAAGCACGCTATATTTTGTTGTAAGATATAATGGAGTGAAAGTAAAAATTATCCACTAATGAAAAGTTAAGTAGGGATTCTTAAGTATGGTACTTACTGTAGTTATCCTCCACCTCTGCTGGGGTGTCTTTGCAAGCGGTAGCATTAAGGATGCTGTAAAAATACTGTGTGTTGTTCAACCAGATGGGTTAGGTGTACACGTACAGTACTCACAGTACATAAGCACACACTCAAGTGTATGAGACAGCAAGCTGTGTGTGAGAGTCGCATGAAAGAAGCCCTTTTTTAAAAGGCGAGTTTCTGACAACACAGCACTCAAACTTCACAGATTGTGATCAGAATCAAGTGGTCAGATGAGACCCAGAATTTTCAGCTCATAAAAAAATGTGAAGTGGATAAAAGCCAGTAAAACCACTGTAAAATATCCTGTTGGCTTATTGATGCATTTTAAATTGGTTATCCAGGGATTATTAAATTCGATGACATCATGCGTGTTACCTGGATAGCCCAAAACCTGGCTGCTAAAGTTAGTTTTTAGGGCTCTTGATACCATTCGCTACATTTGGAAACACTTGTGCACCATGATGCACTTTTGATGTTTGATTTTTATTTTTTTTAAGAAAATTGAGGAGAGGAATAAACATTGCAACAGACGGCATGCGGTTTATTGGTTAGCATTGTGGCCTCACACCTCCAGGGATGAGCATTTGATCCCTACCTCTGGTCTGTGTACGTGGAGCTTACGTGTTTTTCCCGTGCATGGCTATTTTTCTCCAGGTACTCAGACAATACAAAGACTTGTGGATTAGGCTAACTGGCATTTCCAAATTGTCCGTAGTGTGTGTGTGTGTGTGTGTGTGTGTGTGTGTGTGTGTGTGTGTGTGTGTGTGTGTGTGCCCTGTGATGGACTGGCAACCTGTCCAATGTCTCCTGGGCACAAGGTGGGGTACATACAACCCCATAAAGGATAACAAAGCATGCAACATATTTTTAGTTAAAACTCAACCAACAACATATTATAGATACTAAATTGCATGTTTAAATTATAACAAAAATAACTGCAGCCTGATTCATCCATTGTGACTAAATAGTGAAAGGTGGAAATATAGCTTTTTGCAAAATTACACAAAATTCAAATAATTTTTAACATATTTTATTTCATTATTAAAACCATTGTGACTTAATAAAGAAGAGAAAACAGAAGGAATTTTATTTTGTAAAATGTTATTTTCTTCTTTTTTTTTTGCAAAAAATGCAGAAATCATCCTTTTAAAATCCAGTCATCAGTTCGTGATATTTCCTGTCATTTGAAAGAAAAACATAAATTGTTACGGTACAAACCAAAGTGTAGTAAAATAAGGTGATCAGTTTTGTTGTCACACGTATCTTAGCACTATATAGTGACACTGTTGCATGTCTGAGTTCGCCATTATATAACACCTCTGGAGCAGAGAGGGGTAAGGGGCTTGTTTAACTACTTTGGACTAACAATGACTAAAGCTTAACAGTGCCAAGGTTTAAACTCCTAAGCTTCTAATCAGAGCCCAGGGCCTTAACCACTGGGACACCACTGTCCAAAAAAGAAAAAAGAAAAAAAAAATCATAAGGATGAGTATAAATAAGCTCAAAATTTTCCACATGAAATAACAGTTCAGATATGCAATTTAATACAAGATCACAAAAATAAGAATAATTATTGGTGTTGTAAGAAAAAAAGAACAAGAAGACGATGAAAAAGAAAAGCGATAGAACCACCTGCCTTTTAAAGAAGGGAATTCAAGCCACTACTGCCATCTAGCAGTGATTCTGTGAACATAGTCACACACGATGAAACGGGTTATTATTAAAGGATTTTTCGCCTATAATTTAGACAATTATCATAAAATTATATGAACATACACAGTGATACGAGGGGCGTTCAAGTCAAACCGGGACTTTTGACTGTGCAGAATAATGGAACACACTTATGAAAGTAAAAACTCTTCATCTTCTGCTACACTAATGCACTTATCTACTGTTTCACTAGTGCTAGGAAACCATTAAGGTAAAAGGTTATCTTAAAAAGTATCATGAGTTGTAGTAACGTGATCGGACTCCCAGCTTCGGGTCAACATCATTGCTGAAATGTTGGTACCCAGTTAGGTGGAACTGTGTTCTGTTATTCTGCCTAATCAAAAGTCCCGGTTTGACTTGAACACCTGTCATAGCATTTAATTCTCAATGTGATTTTATTTGATATTTGTTTTTTTTGTTTGTTTGTTTTTTTGCTTGTTTACAAAACAGATAGTGTTGTCGAAGCTCCTTCAGTGCCAAAGGCTCCAGTGAAACGGAAAACTGTCCAAGAGGAAGAAATCTTGGAAAAAAAAGCAAGACTTAACAGACATACAGAGAGAGAGAGAGTACATACATCACTTGAAGGCACAGGGAATCGTAAAATATTTACATGATTATACAGTCTATGAATTTATATAGCCTATTAGTTTATAAGAACTACAGTATATGTCAATGCGCAAATTTAGACTGTAGATGTGACTCCTAGGGCAAGGAGACAGGACGAATATTTCATCAATGAAAATGGAGCAGAAGCTTGTATCCTTTTGGATTCACTGTAAGTTGGAGCTTATAGGCATCATATAAGTGGGATTTCGACAGGAGCAGAGGTCTGTACGCCTCAGGCTGATGGGTGTGAAATATGGATCTGAGAGAGAACTAGTGCATCTCAGAAGGAATGAGAGGGAGGCAGGTTGTGTGGTGTTAAGTGTTGGGTACCACATTACTGGACATGAAAATAAGGACAGACAAGTGATCCATTTCCTCCATGTATTGTGGCGTGACATTTTTCGGGAGAATGATTTGAGTGCCACAATTATAGTCAAGGCTCAGCCAGGTGGAACTAATGTGACACACACAGTCTCGATGAGGAATTCTACACTGCCCAGCCAAAACAAAAAGTCAACACATGCTGATATTTCATTTCGCTTTAATTACGCCTCCGGTATCGTTTCGATAAGCTTGCACAATGTCGCAACATTTATTTCCGTCGAGAGTCGCATTCTTTTCCCTCCGACATCTCGTATTGATGATAGGCGAGTCGGACCACTGCGTAAAGCCTCCTCCATCACATCCCAAACATTCTCAGTGGGGTTAAGGCCTGGACTCGGTGGTGGCCGATTTATGTGTGAAAATGATGTCTCATGCTTCCTGAACCACTCTTTCATAATTTGAGATGGTTAACTCCTGGCATCGTCATCTTGAAAAATATGGGCGTGCCATCAGGGAGGAAAAAATCGATTGATGGAAAAACCTGGTCGTTCAGTAGATGAAGGTCATCAGCTGACTTCGTTTTATTGCCCCATTTTTGTTTGTTTTTAGATTATCCTCACTATAAGTGTTTTTCTTAAGGTTACACAGCTGTTTAGTCCCAGTCCCTTGAGATCTCTTCATGTTGTATGTGTGTGCGTGTGTGTGTGTGTGTTAAACACAGCCCTGAGTGTGACTGTTGTTTTTTTCTTTTTTTACCATAGATTTTACTAAGCGTTTACGTGATCTCCCATCACACTCAATCAGGATATTTTCACATTTGTTCTTTAAAGATGATGAGCCGCCACCATCCTTCAAGGTTTCAATGATGCGTTTTTCAGTTTTAATTCATGCGTTTTTGACCTGGTGGTTTAAGAAATGAGAAGTTCCTTACTGCATCAGTTATGGTTAAATAACTTGTTGCAGCTAAACATCAGTTATTATGCTTAATCAGTAATTATTTAATGGAAGATTCTATTTGCTTAGTTGCATCATCCAGATGCTGATTTTTTTTTTCATCAGATAAAAAAAAATAAATACAAGAAGAGACAGCTACTATCTAAACCTTGTTATGGCTTTTTGTTTTTTTGTTTTTTAGGTATTTAACTGTATGCTGGTTTAATTTAGTCTTTACCTAAAATTTAGCTCTGTATGTTTTAGTTTTGTTTTCTAGCATCCTTTACCACCTGTAGGAATGCGTCCTTTCTAAACTCATTATTCATTTCCTGTATCATGTAGCTTGTTGAATGTTACATTAAAAAAAAAAAAAGGAAACAAAGTCATTATTGCATGTTAATGAGAGCAGGACAGTGTTTCCTTCTATCTGAGACTCTTCAGGTTGATATTCCATACACGTTTGACAATTATTAACTGGCACAACTCAGTGATGCATCTAAACCAACCGAATGATTTAACACATCCAAGGTTCTCGTTACAAATAAACAATGTGCAGAATTGTCTTGTGTTTTGTTGCTTGAGATATTTACATGACAACAGAATTTCACTTTTAAAATAAGCATTTTATTAAACATTTACACAGTAAAACATGATTCACATTTATATAACCTTACAGAATGTTTTTTAGTGATTGATATTTAATATAGAAAATTTCCCCATAAACTACTTCAATTATTTCAGGCATCTTGCACTATAATTTTATTATTGCACTAAAATTAATGTAGTTTGCAATCTCAAACTTAATAAATCTCATGTGGCTCTTACAGATCGAAACTCTAAAACTTGGATTGATTTCATATCCCAGTTATAAATGAGTTCAGTGTCCAGGGGATTTGAAAAATGAGATCTGATTTTTCTCTGTCTGGCACAAGACACACTCCGGATTAGATAACTTTTTTTTTTTTTTTTGCCGTTCTTATTAAACATGTCGGTTGTGCAGACGCCTTACTGATTCTATCTGATCCATTCAACCATGATCTACAACATGGAACCAGTTTGTTGCATGGACCCTTCGATGGGAGTATTTCTAATTTACTTCCTTTTTACTACAAAATGCCTTTACCTTAGAGTGCCTTTTTTTTAAATTCTTTACTCCAAAGTACATTTTATATTTACTTCTTTACCTCTTTTCTTTACTTCCTAAAGTTCCCTTCTCTAGCCTTTTTCTTTTCTCTGGAAATCTTTATAAAGAGATTAATATATAATATTTGTAAATCTTTACCATCACTCACTCAATGAATACATTTTACATATATTTTATCAGTAAATGTTTCTGGCATTATAAAATAATAATAAAAAAAACTCAACGTTATCAGAAATTAAATGGAAGACTTGTTCACAGGGGACACTATGAGGTTTTTCAGCTGGCATAAAGAACTATACGAAATGTAAAAACACTAGATTAGGACATCAGATGCATGAAGGTGTGATTTGTAATATATATATTTATTATAATAGTTTCTTCCAATGTCCTCCTAGTGGTGTTTTGTGATTAAAAATATATATTTAATTTTGAAAGTGGCATAAGTGGTTTATTTAAAGGAGGGTTCCAGGATATAAAACAAAATGATTTATTATGTAGGTCATTATCTATAATTCATTGGAAATGAAGGTCTGAATGTTCTATCTAAAATGGCAGGCAGGTGGCAATAATCCGAAAAAAAAAAAAATAATAATAATAATACGAGATTAAAATAATGGCTAAATAAAAACATTATTTAAAAAAAAAAGGAAAACTAATAAGCACAAATGGACAACTGTTAAATTTTATTGTTTTCCTTCCTTGACAGGTTAATTGTTAACTGCAACTCCTCCACTGCATCAGTTTCTTTCTCTAACTTGGTAACTGATTCTTTTTCCTTCCATTTAAGACAAGCTTATTGTAAACTTAAAACTGTCTGAGTGCAATCTGGGATTGTACCGAGGGAAACTGCTGAGTCTGATGCATCCTTTAAAACATTTCATCCAACTGCAGTGTAGTCCTCTGAGAGAGGGATGAGAGAGAGAGAGAGAGAGAGAGAGAGAGAGAGAGAGAGAGAGAGTTACTTTGTTCTTAGCAAGCGATCTCTTAAAACTGATAAATTTTCTTGCTTATTAGAGAGAACTGCAGTTTCAGTGGAAGCCAAGTGAGAAAGTGTAAACCGTAGCAACATTTTTACCTTCCAACATGAGTGCAGGCTCTTTGAATACAGTATTGTACGTTATGGGTTAATTATAATAATAATTATATAGCAATCCAATATAATCACAATTCCTGATTTCTCTCAACATTAAAGTTTTTCTCCGGTTCTTACTTCGGTTTCCTCCCACAGTCCAAAGACATACAGATTAGGCTACCAGACATTTCCAACTTTCCTGTAGTGTGCTTGTGTGAACTTGAACCCTGCATTGAATTGGCTCCAGGCCTCCCATGACCCTGCATAGGATAAGCAATTTAGACCACGAGTGAGAGACTGGGTGATCGTTTCCACTTGTTACTGTTATCACTTCTTTGAAAAAAAAAGAAAAGAAAAGAAAAATTCAAAAATCTGATATGGTAGACTGAGAAGAATAAATAAACAGAAGTAACTGAGTTGTAGATGTGGATCCTGAGAAGGAAATGCAATTTTCTGACGCAACACTGCATTGCTTTTTGGAAACTTATATCAAATATGTGGAGTAACAGTGAAGAAGACGGTGGGTATAGTGGAGGAAATCACCACCGACTAACAAAGAGTCCAGACTGATGTTTGGGGGAAAAGACTTTATTTATAATTCCTATTTATAAAGCATTTGAGTTCTGCTAATGGTTTGGCTTAGTTTTTTTTTTTACTTAATTTTTTCCTTCTTTTGTATATAACACAGTCAGCAGTTTTTTTTTTTTTTGGGGGGGGGGGGGGGTGCGTTGTGGACCATCTAGGAGCACACTGACTAAAGTTAATTTGAGTTTAAGGCTTTTATTGTGTATTTAAATACTACTTTAATTGATTTTCAAACCAGTCGGTTTAACAAGACATTCTGCGTGCAGCCGGGCCCCGGAGATGTAAGAAAGTGATATTGGATTTCCAAATAATGCAGATAATAGTCGAATGCTATTCATAACAGCTCCATTTGCTTTTTTTAGTTGTTGCTATGGGAGCAATGAAGTGATAAGACATAAGGAAAAAGACTCATTTCTAATATTAACTGGTTCACTTACTACAGCCTCAGTTTTGATTATACAAGCAATAATTTCCATGTTTACACTCTCAGGAGTATTCATAATATGCAAAGTAAGATGTTCTCTACACTCTCAGCTGTACTTCCCTCGTCAGTGTGGTGGAGGCATCACTGAGAATGTTTTGTACCATTAATGTGTATCTTCTGTCCGTGGTGTGCGTGTAATCAGCTTAAAGTCCAATTATTTCTAAATCCAGTTGGCTTAACAGGAGTGACAACTATTTTCATTTACTACTTTCTGAATTCCTATAAGCTCCCCTAAGACTCCATATGCTTGATGCATGTCACAAAATGCACCTTCCATAAAGAATTGGTTCGCCAAGGTTGCAATTGGAGGAATCTAGTAGAAAACCTTATCAGGAAAGTGGAAGTTGGTACAGCAGTGAACAGCAAACCAATTCTGAAATGGGATGTTCAACAAGCACATATGAGTGGTAATGTAACACTCTCACTCACTCACTCATCTTCTATACCGCTTTATCCTGTATTCAGGGTCTCGGGGACCTGGAGCCTAAGGGCACGAGGTGGGGTACACCCTGGACAGGGTGCCAATCCATCGCTGGGCACACACACACATACACACACTGCAGGCAATTTGGAAACGCCAATTAGCCTAACCTGCATGTCTTTGGACTGTGGGAGGAAACCCACCAAGCACAGGGAGAACATGCAAACTCCATGCACGCTGAGACACGAATCGAGCCTGGCTGGGAATCGAACCCGGACCCTGGAGGTGCAAGGTGACAGTGCTAACCACTACACCACCGTGCCGCCTGGTATTTTAGCTACACAAAATAACTTTTTGAGTCAAGTAATAGTTGTGTAATTGCCCGTCACTTTGCATCAGGTCACTTCAAATCACCCTTTTGTTGATTCCTTTTTCTATACAAGGACATAATCTTAAATTTGTTGCATAAAATATCTCTGAATCAAGCTCTAAAAAATATGCCATTTATTATCACTGCATGGGTTAAATGCATCTGAAGCTACAGCAGAGAAGCAGTTAGTAAAAAATAAACAAACAGCACCAGCGTTTAACTACTTTCAGTAGCTTAGAAACAAGGAAAATCAAAAGCAGCATGAAACTGGGTCTGAAGTGTGTGGTCTCTGATTGCTATGTACGACTGGGATCCAAGCATCGGTACCAAAGGGTTGATTGGCAGTCAGCCTGCATGCTCTCTGTAGATGAAGTGGAAACCCTTTGGTCAAGATGAGGATCTTCCACATTATCAAGCCATTACACTAAAGTGTGTTGCAGGTCCTTCAAACTGAGACCAAAAGATGTGAAGTAGGGCACAGTAATGGGCTTCACTAATTGAAGTAGCAAAGGTCTTCTGTCTTAGTAGAGATGTAAGACCAGCACTGCATTATGTTGCTGATTATCTATTGGGATTCTTTGATGCCTTACTCACTTCATAAAGAGGAGAATCTTTTTTATCAGAAAGAGAGAGAGAGATGTCTACGTTTTAGTTTTAATTCATCAGTTTTTTGTCTTTAGATCCACACAATTTTTTATTTCAATTGCTATTCTGGCTTAATCATGCAGATTTTACAACATACAGTATGGAGGAGACTTCTAGCCACAAAGGCCTTACAGATGCTTGCTATTTTAAGACTGGACCTCTCCACATCATACCTTGCAGGTCTGTTTCTAATTGCCATCACATCCATGTGACTTCTGGAATGCACTTCCCCAAATTGTCCTACACAACCTCATGGATATGCTCCTCCCACTGGCTTCCTGTAACTCCCTACATCAGGTTTAAATCACAAATGGCTTGCCTTCACAGGTAGTCCCCGACTTACAAACGAGTTCCGTTTCAGGAGCATGTTGGCAAGTCCAATTTGTTCTTAAAAGAAATTCTAATACACATTTGAAATGAATATACAATGTAAAGCATCCATGATTTGTTCTCGCAATGTTTGTATCTGCGGAAATTTGTAACTCGGATGTTCGTAAGTCAGGGACTACCTGTAAAGCCAAACTTGGACTATTACCTCCCTAATACTTTCCAACGCAACCCTAATGATATGCCAACCTTTGGGCACCTATCAAACCTCACCTTAAATAGCACTTTGTTATTAAATCTATTAAAAATCATCAAGTTTTGTTGTAATAACATCCCTAACTGACTTTTGTATTTAATCTTAAGCCCATTCCCTAGTCTATCATGAGAATATGAGTTTGCTAGAATCTAAGAGGCACTTCAGTGTGTCGCTCTGTATACGGAGATCAGGAACAGTTTTCTCAACAATGAACGCAATTGCTTGTAATCTGTTACAGCAATACAATGATCATGTATGCTGGGAGTGTTAAACTGTTCTTTTACATTTATTTGATAGAAGTTTTGGTCATGGTATCAACCTTTAAGTAATATATAATGCACAGTACACATAGGTGATGTTTCAATGGTTTCAGTGGTTGTGTATTCTGCTTTGAAGTTACAACATGTCAACATTAAAATCTATGATAGAGTTATAGTCCTCATTTCTCTGATAAACCAAACACATCTGGATGATTTTAGTGTTGCAGATGCTAAGAGTTAATGAGCTTCAGTATGCGTCAACAGGCCACAATGAGCAATGATACTCATTAAATGAATTTTCATTTTATATGGAAATTTAACAGCTGTTTGTAAAACGTCTGGATATGTTTAATGGTGTAGGCCGTGATACGTTCGTGTAGATGATTAATGCTTTAGTTACATTTGTATTCTATAGGTGTTAAAAAAGTAGATAAACAGATTTGGGGTAATTGAATTACATTTGCGTCATGCTGGTGTAGCAGTTAGCACTGTCGCCTTGCACTTGCAGGGGTCCAGGTTCGATTACCACCTCGGGTCTGTGTGCATGGAGTTTTTATGTTATCCCCATGCTTGGTGGGATTCCTCCGGGTACTCCGGGTTTCCTCCCACAGCTTAAACGCACGGTTATTAGATTAGGCTAATGAGTACTGTATGTATAAATCATAATGATCATATTGTCCCTGATGAGCGAGGGTGAGGGTGACAGTGTTGAGGGAAAAAACTCCCTGAGATGGCAATAGCAAGAGAAACCTTGAGAGGAACCAGACCCGCCTTCTAATTTTTACATTACATATTTACATTATTATAAGGTCTGTTACGTCACTATCCCACCACTGATATCCTACTTCATTGTTATCCTCCATCTTTCCTGCCTGGTAGTATAAATTTATAATTAATGTCAGGTTGGATTGATATAAAAGTCACATGAATTCCAATCTGCCTGTTCAGACTTTTTATACTCTCTACCACCTGACCCAAAATGAAGAATGTAAAAGTGCCAAATTCAACTATTGAAATAAGAAATCTGAGTCACATTTTAAAGGAAAGATCAGGTTTAAGCCTTACTGTATGTTAACAACAAACAAACCAACAAAGCAGCTTTTACTGTCTCATTAACCATCAGCTCATCCCACTTATCCCCCCATGTATCATGTCTTTCTCAGCGTACTGATAGTGAATACTATTCATTTGTTTCCCAAACAGCCTCTTTGTCAAGATTTATGATCATAGCCTTCTAGTCTAAACCAAAGGAGTTCTTGCGAATGCTGTTTGCCAGCCCATTGAGCAACAGCTCCGGGTAAAGAAGGGAAATTTGGCACCATATCTGCATGTTTACATCCTGATGGGTTTATCAATGGTTGTTCTGCAAAAAACCTCAGAGCAAGAAGGCAATTAACGCAGCTTGGCAAAGGAGATTCATCGGTGGCGCCAAAGCCTTGAGGTCTAATTATTTTTGCTTGTGGTCAGTTTCTACATGCCCCAGTGCCAGTGTAAAAACAACTTAATTGCTCCAGCTTCTCTTTAAACTCGGCTGTGTTCAGACTTATTCTATCAATGGACAGCATCTGTCATCGAGTGATTAGCAAGATATTTGCTCTAGTAATTTAACTGTCTTTAACTTGCTATAAATTAAGTGTAATTGACACTTAATTTACATGTTATAAAGCATGGCCATGATTTACTTAATTACAAGTTGAAGTATAACAAGTGCACGCAAAAACAAACATGAAAGAGATTTTTTTTCTTTTTTATCTTGAGAGGCATCCTGTGGGACGACCAAGAAACACCATGACCTCCTACAACCACACCTGCTTCCTGACAGAAGAAAATAAAATTGGTGCAGATAAAGGCGAGCACATGACATTGACTCGTTACATGCTGTGCGTTAACCAGATGGAACTTGGAACTTTTATTTATACTTTTTCATTAGAACAGTATTGTTTTAATTGCTGCAGGAATTATGGCAGATGGTCCCCATTTGCTCGGAGCAGGAACCTTAAATGGAGATGCAATACTTCTGAGATTTTATTTATTGAATGATGAATTAATCCGAGGTTTACTCGACCCTCCACTGAGATTCGCTTGTATTAAAACGACAAGTGGGAGGTGTTTAATTAGACAGGATGCTACACAATCTGCATATTAAACCTGTTTGATTCTCATGAAGCGTGTCCTTGTTTAAACCTTGCTTTGCAAACGTGCAGAACAAAATTAAAAAGGACCAAAATAAAAATAATTCAGTTCCAATAAAGTATCTGCTTTAACGACTGTTAAAAAACATTTTATATTACAAGTGCAGATAAAAATTTCACATAGTTACTGCGGCCAAAACACAGTTTATATATATATATATATACTGTATGTAATACATATTTTATGGAAAATGTGCGCGCCAAAGAAGTTATTTCTGAAGTTTATGCAAGTTGCTAACTTCAGCCATTTTGGAGAGATGATTGTGGCTATTTTCAGCATTATACTGTCTCTCTTTAAACAATAATCTTTTAAAATGCAAATTATTCATAATTTTCATGACTATGTATTGAGTGTCCGTAACCATGTCAAATTCATGTTGCAATATCTTAACAATTTTGCCTTTTGGAATAATACACTTCTTCAGGTTTATTTCCCTTCGTGTGAAATCTAAATTTTCCAAGTTTCATCTGAATAACAATTAAGATTATTAAAAGATTTTAATTTTTAAAAAAGTTACAGACACTACACCTTGGTAAGACAATTTTTAGTACCAATACCATGTTTTTTTTCCATCTTCTTTTTTAAATTGTACATATTTTACATTATATATATATATACAGACCATACACACTATAATGGTGTGATAGTACCTTATCTAGATATAGTGGTGAATAAATGAGTACATACACAAGTAGGTTGCATTGTTGCCTCGCACCTCCAGGGTTGAAGGTTCGATTCCTTTCTCGGGGTCTGTGTGAGTGTGGAGTTTGGATGTTCTTCCCGTGCTTGGTGGGTTTCCTCTAGTTACTCCGGTTTCCTTCCACAGAGACATGCGGATAAGGCTAACTGCCTTTCCCAAATTGCCTATTTTGTGCATCTGCACCATGTCCTCGTGTACTCCGCCTCGTGCCCTAAGTCTCCTGGGATACACTCCTGGTGGTATATAAGGTGAATGAATACACAAGCAGGTTATTTCTATCTTACATATTATATAATAAAAAGGTAAAAAATAAAATATTAATTTGTTTAAAGTTACAAAGAAAAAGAATTGGAGCACTGCAAATGATTCTTGTTTTGTTGGCTTTTAACGGACTTCCATGGAAAGTGATTGTGCGATGCTTCAGGCACTTTTTTTTTTCTTTACTTAGATGGGAGCTATTTTAAAACTTCATTTAAAGAATGATTGGACTGTAACTGATACATTAAGTATCCTTTAACTGCAAAGGAACAATAACCTACTAAACAATGGTCATTTTTAACACAAACTACTATATGTATGTATGTATATGACACACCCCATTTAATTATACAACAATCAGACATAGCATTAAACCCACTAAGGGCAAAGTGAATATTAATTATCTCATTAGTAATATAGCCTACACAGGGTACGGAGCCATGTTACATTTTTTTGTAATTCGCTCTGGATAAGACAGTGCTCTGTTCAAAGGGAACCGTATACGTGAACAAAATGACAGCTTCATCATAAAAAAAAAAGATCAAATCTTCAAAACTAATTAAAAAACAAACACTGGATCCAGAATCTGGAAATTTTAAACAATCAATGGAATGTTCAGGTAAATAGCAAATAGCACCTGATCTGAAAAAAAAAATGTGCAGGATCAAAACTTTAATGACACATTTAGGAAATAATTGTCAATTTTTTTACTGGAACCAATGCACACAGAATGTATACAACCAAAAGGGACATAGGGACAACACTTGAGCATGAAAGTTGGGAGTGGTACGATAGTTTAAAGCAGACATGTTGGTAGCCCATGCTGTGCCCTGATAGATGGATTTTAGTACGATTCCTGAAAAAATACCCCCGAGGCGGTGCCTCTAGGAGCAAGGTTCTTCCTTACATGCATGAAACTCTTGCTCAGCAGGAGGCCAGGCACATCAAGGGCCGAAGCTGGTCACCTCTCTTTAAGTTCACAACGCTCCCAGTCTATAAGGTACTAAAACTTACTACCCTTATGGCCCTGACCAGGTTAAAGGTTGTCCTTCAATAGTCAGGGATCTACAGATGGGGTCACAGGTGTGGTTAGTGGCATTGTAGCCTCAACTAAGGAACCTGGCCTCATCAGTTTAGGACAGAGAATGATGGGCCAAGGTGTCTGTGTTGTGGAAGATGAAGATAATCGACTTTGTAGATTCAAAGGAGCCTGTAGATGCAGTGCTCAGTCAACGTGCCACATTCTATCGACTGGTTGGTACAGTAGGGTTCCTCCATTGTGCTGTCGGAGCTTTAAGTTACTTTGCGCTCCACTCTAGATGTTAATATTGTGCACTTCTATAGCTATCACAAGCTGGTGCGTTGGTGGAGTTTTATGGGAACAGTGGCGACAAACTGGAAGGGGTGAAGTCTCTTGTCATTTGCAGAATGGAAACCTTTTTCCCCAAGACCTGAACAAGATCCCGCCCAGGTCCCAGGTGATAGCCCCCCACAAACAGGGATTTTTCGGGAAGCTGTAGGGTGGGGAACAGGGTACCATAAGGGTCACGGAGTCGGGCTTAATGTTCTCACCTTGTCCAATGGGAGAGGGTAGAACTTAAATGGTAGAAAGTCTATTAGCACTGGTCTGGGAGAGTAATTGTTCAAAAACAGACCATCTGTTGAATTGAATAAATCACAAAGCTCACGGTTAGTGTACTATCGGCCAATTAAATATGAATAATGTAATGTCACATGCTTACATCACTTTTTCTTTGTAAATTAATCAAAGTTTTATTATAACATTGCTATGCTGTAAATGCATTCAATATCTGACAACAAAAAAATATTACAACCTTCACACCATGTGGATAAACAGCCCACAACCTTCACAATTAAATTACTTTTAAAATGACCTTCACTTATAAAATGAATATTAAAAAAACGTAATTTGTTAACTCTATTTGTAGTGTTTATGAACTTGCTGTATTTATGAATTAATCTTTAATCATCATCTCATTTCCATGTATTGAACGCAGCCAGTATATAGTTTGATCGAAAGACCTTTTGTGTGTAAGTGATTCATTCCAGGTACAGAGTCAATAATCAGGTGAAGTTAAAGCATGCGAGTTGGGAGTCCACTGCAGCCAAGTCTTTGTTCTGGGAAAAGGAGTAAGATTCTGATTTCAAAATGTTTAATATGGAGAGAAAAAGAAGCTGGGAATTGAGTACACAAAGCAATATCCTTAATCATGCAAATACTGTGTGCACACTGGAAATCTCACTGCAGACTATAATGCAAACAATATTTTTTTTTTCCCAGTTGGACTGCTTACAATGTTATCATGATTTGCTGTAAATTGGTCGCATTAATTCTTTTGGCAGCCAATTAACGTGGGTGGATTATAGATTCGAGACATATTTACTGGGGATGGTGGAATATTACCGTTATTGCGATGACTTGGTCTAGTCATGGTTATGAACCTCGATGGATTCTTATTATATTAGTTTAGTAGTAATTATATTAGTATCATATTTGTCTAGTCCCTTGCCTCATTGCTCCAGTCTACTTTGTCAGTCCAGATTTTTTTATGTGCTTAGAGAAAAATACCAAGTTACAAAATTAAATGTCAGACGTCAATCAGAAATGAAAAAAAACTATACTAAGAGATTTGTAGCTTTTAGTCCTCTGAGTTGAAAACATAAACACTTGGAGCTTGGCGTGTCACGCTGTGACGGCTAACCCCTTGCCTCGGGGAGGTGTTGGGATGTTCTGTGGTGACCTGAACACGCACAAATTGTCCACAGATGGTGGTTTAATGGAAGGATATCAGCAGAGGATGTTGGTATAAATGCACTAGCAGAGCCGACAATAAAGATAACAAAACAGCTGTGTACGGTTTTATATTTGGCAACTCCATCATTATTTATTGTTAACAAATATATAAAATAGTTCAAATGTACGTGAAACCAAGTGCAACAGCTCTGCCGGTAGTTAAATAAAAAAAAATCCACAGTGGGATGAAGCACCTTTTCTAGCCCACACTGTGGACTTATGCACCAACACAAAGTAACACACACTCACTAGACTTCATTTCCATTTGCACTCGTAGTGTCCAGAGAACTTCTGCTGAGATACATAGAATTTTATCAGCAGAGACTGAGCAGGTGTAATATAGTCATAAATAAGCAAAATAAATGTGTAAATAGGGTGGATTACATGCTGTAGCATAGTTTTACCCCAAGAAAGAGAAATTAAAATCATATAGACTAAGCCTGAATGCAGTAGAGCATTACAGACTTGAAATTATGAATTGAAATATTTTAAAATCATAATGTGGGTGTTTTATACAGTACATGGTGGTAAAAAATTACATAGGCAATATTTAATGGCTATAGAACTTTAAGTATCACTGGAGTCATGATGGAAACAGTCTCTAAATAGATAATATAGGTTTTTTTATTTGCTGCGTCAATATTGTTCAATATTATTCATTATTTTCACCCACCTTGTATTACAGTGGAACCTCGGATTACGAGTAACGCGGTTTACAAGTGTTCTGGAAGATGAGCAAAGATTTTTAATAAATTTTGACTTAAAAAACGAGTGTTGTCGTGGTTTACGAGCTCCGAATATCATGTATAACGCATGCACTTCTTGTTTCAATTGAGCCTACGGTTTTTCTTTTTCTGGCGCTGCGGGTATTCATCTCCCCTGCTGGGTCTTAGTGCTCGTCTCTTACTGGTATAATCAATCCGTGTGTGTGTGTGTGTGTGTGTGTGTGTGTGTGTGTGTTTTTCTTTCTCTTGCACTGCAGAGTGTGTGTTATGTGTGTGCGCGCATAATTTGACACCGCCGGTTCACACACACACACACACCCACACACACACTCTTTCTCTCTCGCCTTTACTGTGTGTCAGTGTTTGAGTGTGTGTGTTATATGTGTGCGTGCGTAATTTGACATCGTAATTTGACTCGCGCAGACACATAACACACACTCAGCAGCGCAGGAGAGAGAAAAACACACAGCGCTTGTGCACATAAATGGAAAAACTTATTGGTCAGGATTTATTTTTACTTTTTTTAACTTTTCATATGCAGGTTAATTTGTTTTATTTTTACTTTATATTTTGTGTTAATTATTTTTATGTATTTATTTTTTGGGGCTGTGGAACAAATAATTTTAATTTCCATTATTTCCTATGGGAACACGTGCTTTGATTTACGAGTGTTTTGAAATACGAGCCCGCTTTCGGAACGAATTATGCTCGTAATCCGGGGTTTCACTGTACTTGAATTGTGTGGCCAAAAAAAAAAATCAGCAATATTTCTTTCAAGATTAGGATTTAAATATTTGTCACATTTACCTTACATCACTGCAAAATTATTTTTTTGCATATGCCAGTTGGAAAAGTTGGAGTCAAAACGCAGAGTCAGCCAGGAGACAAGCGCCCTCTGGAGCAGATAGGGTTAAAGGCCGTGGTCAAGGGCTCAACAGTGGCAAATTGAGCGGTGCTGGGGCTCGAACCCCCAACCTTCCAGCTAGTAACCCCAAAGTCTTAAACAACTGACCCCCCTCAAGTGCTTTTAACTTTTATTGTGGTGTGTAATATGGTTGTTAATTCATATTTGAAAATGATTCCTCACAATCCTAGAACCACTGTTTTACAATTTGTGTCCTAGAATATGGCCGTGCCATCAGGGAAGAAATAATGAATGGACACTATGCATGATGGACGCATTGCTTCATGCGCTTCCCTTCTTACCCTGACACGCCCATCACTCTGGAATAGGGTCGGTCTGAACTTATCAGTCCAATGCAATGTGGCTCTATAGCACATAACAAGTGGTTTCTTTATGACCACACAGCAGTTTAGTCCAGATCTCGTGAGTTCTCATTACATTGTGTGTGTGTGTGTGTGTGTGTGTGTGTGTGGAAGTGCTCTTGCTTTCATTAATAAATACAACTGTGATTTCTACTTCACCACATGTTTAAGTGGCCTCTGATCACCAACTTTTTACATGATCACATTTCTTCCACAAATTTGAAGGTTCACGACTATCATTTCAAGTTTTAACACCCCATTCCAGTAATTTCAGGACTCTTCGGCTTGTTTTGTTTATTTGATTCAGGCCAATAGTAATGCATTGTGCTCCATGTAATTATTATCATACCACTGACGAAACCTTGTGATATATTACCTTGTTCAATCCTAATGATTTTATTGTCAAGCTATTGATAGATATAAGATTTCAGCCCTTGCTCTGGACACCAGAGCAGAGACACGGGCAGACAGAGTGGCAGTGATTCCTTGTGGTTATTACAAAAATATTTCAACATTAAGGATAATTTTATTATACACATCATTGCCGCACATTGCTGGCAAACTGTCACTAGGGTTAGTATAATTTCTACAGCTATTCAGCACTGCTAATGCCATCTCAGAGTGTCGGTCTGGATTGTGGCATTTTATTGATAGTGGCATTTTAATAAAAATAAGGCCAAGGTGCAAAACTTCCAGTGGATTTTTAAAGCATTTTTTGTATTATTTTACTACGTTTACACAGTTAGGCCTGTTTAGAATGTAAGCGCAAGCACCGACACATCTTTCGGACATTCCTTCTTTATTTCTGGACTCATCGCTATACCCAGAGTTACCCACGGCAGTAATACAGTACACGCCAGACAGCTGCTGCCTTATTAATCCTCCAGTCACTCCTCAGCAATTTGCCATGTTATGACAATTTTACAGCGCTCACTGCATAGGATGCCTTTAATAAACAACACCTGGCGCATACATGGAAGTGACACCAACAAATACAAGAACCATCAGCCAAATTGAACATTAAATCCAGGAGAGTAATGAACACGTCAGGGCTTGAAGGCTAGCTATTGATATTAGCTGAATTTGTTTGCGACCTGTCATGATTCCTTCGAGACAACAGGTACTTCTTGTCCCTAGTTAAAATACTTTTTTTTTTTCGAACTTGTCACAGAGTTTTACTACTTGTCCTGTGCTGTCAAACACTTGCTGGAGTTCATTGGCAGTGATTATTCTTCCTCCAGAATGACACACTGAGCCGCCTGGTGACATTAATTGGGGCCGTGCTGAAGCCCAGTTATAAGGATTGTGGACCCGTTAGGGATTCACACTGTGACCAAGTGAATGTGTCAGATTTTCTCACTTTTAGATCCCGGACTAACATTTCTCTTCATATATCATCATAATGTCACTGCAATACAGGCAAGCCGATCATGGTAAACTGTATGAGGATTTATTTCTTAGTGGAATTTCTTGAGTAAGAAAAATTGCATTAATCAAAGCAGCAGGATAATAAATTGTGCATGGAGGCCTTGGTTTCAGGGTTGCTTATTCAACTCATACCCAGTTTGAGATAGGGGTCATGGTTAAAAAAAAAAATCTAAATAAAAAAAAAAAGGAAGAATACTTCTAAGTTTGTTAATCAGCATGACCTTGTAGCAGATAAACTAAACTGGAGCATGAGCAGAAAGGGGTGTTCAATACAAATGAAATACTATTACCTGTATGGAATATGCAGTGAGTCATTTTATTAAAGGTTGTGTGTAATAGAGCGCAGTACGTGGTTTGGTTTGTTAGCACATTGTTAGTTTCGGTGTCTACAAATTAACATAAGGAGAAAAAAAACTGCCGTATGGTCCAATTCATCGTGCTTTCTGCTGTAACATGTGTATAGTCTTAGTGTCAAATGCTTGAATCTATAGACTCACTCTGCCTTGGGTTATCAGTTTAGGTTGGTGGTTGTGTAATCATAGTATAAGGAATGCTTTCTTGAGTATACTCTCCATATTGATGCTGGCCTTGTGTCATTCTTTATAGCCAGAATGTACTCCTATAAGTACTATAACAAGTATAAACTTTAAACATAAGAATGGGTTTCATGTATTCAAATGGTCTCTACAGTCTTCAAAGTAGATCTGAATTCAGAAGAGCACCACTGGGGTGTGAAGATGATAAAACAGGACATGGATGTGCAACTGAAAAATTGGTGGATGTTGTTTGATACAAACGTCTCAAGGGAAATCTTTCAACCATACCATGAGCTATTAAGGCTGTTCTGAGACCTATGATGGTCTCTATGATGTCAAGCACTGATGTTGGGTGAAGAGGTCCAGCAACTAAGATTGTGGTTTACTGATTGTGTTAATATATATTACCTGCATCTTCATATCCTAACGAAACACACAGTAAGCCTCTATATATCTACAGATAGATAGATAGATAGATAGATAGATAGATAGATAGATAGATAGATAGATAGATAGATAGACAGACAGACAGACAGACAGACCCATAGCACGTCATCTGTTATTTTAGGTCTCTCCCTAGGCATCCAAAGCTTTTCAAGAGCTATTTGTAAGTAGCAATTGTTATCCTTGACTTTGACTTGCTTCTCTTCGACTTTACATTGCACCATAAGTTTAAAACCATAGCGGCTTCTACCAAAAATCTTAATTGTGGCTTAAAAACTGAAAAAAAAAACTTAAAGAAGAAAGCTTTACTTTAAAGAATACAGTGGAACCTTGGATTATGAGCATAATTCATTCTGGAAGTGGGCTCGTATTTCAAAACACTCGTAAACCAAATTTAATTATCCCATAAGAAATAATAGAAACTAAAAACTAACTATTTCATAGGCCTAAAAAATAAATACATAAAATAATTAATACAAAATATAAAGTTAAAATAAAACAAATTAACCTGCACTTTGCCTTTAAAAAAAAGTTAAACTAAATCCAGACAGATAAGTGTTTCCGTTACGGAGCTGTATATGTGTGTGTGTTTGGGTCTGTCGTTATGTGTGTGCACACATAACAACAGGCTAAGGGAAAAAATGAATTTTTAACCTTATAATGAATAAAAGTAAAAATAAATCCTGACAGATAAGTGTTTCCATTTATGCGCAATTTGCCATGCCGGTTCACAAACACACACACACACACACACACTAAAGGCAAGAGAGAGAGAGAGCGAGAGAGCGAGAGAGAAAACCGGCACAGTGTTAAATTACGTGCGCGCACACATAACGATAGGCTGATGGATTTTTTACCTTCTAATGAGACTTTCTTTAGCTTTACACGCGCGCACACACTGTTTCTTATAACACCTGTGTTATAAGAAACAGTACACGCGCGCTGTACACACGTGCTTACAAACACAAAATAAAATATGTTTTACACACACACACACACACACGTGGTCACAGTTTTATAGTAAATAGTGCACACATGCACAGATGTTGATTATACCAGTGACGATTAGCAGGGGACACAATTAGCCACAATTTTGCAGCGCAAAAGAAATTAAAACCATTGGCTCAGTTGTGATCCGGGACACTCAGCGTAAAAACAAAAAACGCATACGTGATACATGATACTAGATACTGGTAGATCAAGACTTGCTCGTTTTCCAAGTCAAAATGTATTTAAAAACCTTGCGGAAAACTCACAAACCGCGTTACTCGTAATCCGAGGTTTCACTGTACAATGTAACCATAATATAAACACAATATAAACACAATAAGAGTTTATAGTCTGCCTTATAGATGCATTTAATAAGAAAATAAAGAATTTTCTGTTCCATATTAATCCATATTTTAAAGCTCTAGTACTGACTACATTTTCCGGTCTGGGCAGGCCTTGTGCTGAACTCACTCAGTCAAGTTTGACAGCGTGCTTGTGTCAGATTTTCCTGGTATGCCAGGCAGGTGTATTTTAGTGTGGGCCGAATATATCCAGTGTAAATTGTTGTCAGGCCTGAAGTAGTCACTCATGCTCTTTTCGGGTGCCTCGGGAAATGTAGTTGTTTTTTTATATATATATAATTATTTACTTTTGGTGCCGTATGACAATCCTACTAGGTGAGATTAGATCCAGATTTCTGGCTCCTCGACAGTTTTATGAGACATTATCTGTTTCCCAGGCAGGTAAAGAGACATAGGAGGAGGAGGATTTCTTATAAATCTCACTGTCATCATAATACATTCAGTCAGATTTAGTGCCATTTTACTGTTAGGAAACCAGCTATGTAACTCATCCAGAACTGTCTTGGGAGCTGTTACCATGGCACACATGGATGAGATTTAGATCATACTCCTGCTTACGGCAATTTTTAAAAACCGTAGAACCACTGTTGATAAGAGCGAAAAAATGTTATAACTCAGTAATTTACCTTCAGTCTCACCCTCTGAGTTCTTCCTAGTTGAAAATCTATTTGTATATTAAGAGCAGTGATGTAGGTGACCTTACATAGTTTTAACTGATTTTGAATCTTATTAGTTACGATTCTTTATTTATTTAAAGGTTAAAAGGTATTGTTACAAACCCAGTTTTTATTTGTAATCTCATTTCAAATAAATATATGTGTAAATACATTGTCTTTTCCCTATATGGGAGTAAGGAATTCTTAAATCTTAAGTTTAAATTCTCAGTCAACAAGATCCCACCTTATTGCAAAGTGACTTTCCTGCATTTTGCTTTTAAATAAGACTGATGTGTTGTAAACACTGAATTATTAAATACTCAGAAGGTAGTTAACTAGCATCTGTGCTATCCACATGTCATTTAGAAAATTGATTTACATAAATTATTGTTGTTATTTTTTTAATATACCTTGCATAACAATAAACTGTTACAATTGAAATTATAAACTGTAAAATATAGATTCTAACCAATATCTCAATATGAACCATATGTATTTTGATCTAGTTGGAACGATAACAAAGTTGGAAGCACATCTTGATCTATGATTTCTTTCTATGCTTTCACTGAAAATAATGGAGCCATTAGATCCATGAAAGCATGTTTTCTGGGATGATCTAAGCTACAAAACACCAAATGCCAACTGCGCTCCAGGCCTCTTCACCCAACATCAGTGCTTGACATCACTAATGCACTTGCAGCTAAACCTTTAAAATCTAGTTACTGCAAACAGTAACAGCAAAGGGAAACTAAATCTGGAATGGAATGTATATGATAGATGATTACAAACCTTTCGCCGTACTCACCATACCAATGTATGGCTGGGCTTCTATAGGGAGCCTATGAAAGCCGGATGATGGTGGAGAGCGATGCACTGAATGCCCAAGCAAACTGAGGCACCCGTCATAAACGAGCCATGGAGCTGGCCATGGTGCTGAAGGGTCTCCTTGGTCTAATTTTCCCAGTTGAGCGAGGAGCATGTACATGGCAGAAGGTGCTTGCTCTAGTCAAACTCTCACAGCAAATGTTGCTTTGCGCTGCTCAGCACTATAGGAAGTACACAGATGTTTTTGGCCAGTACCTCCTATATACTTCATTACAGAGCGGAGAGGAGACAGCTGTTCTTCTCACACCTCTTTTGCCACAGGACGTATTGCAGCAGCTGATCCCAGTTTTGGTTGCCTTAACCCGAAACTCGTCAGAGCATCATCTTCAGTGTGTGATTGAAGTGCTCCACCAGACCATCTTTTTAGGGACGGTACACTGAAATACGAAGGTGATTGACTTGCAACAGCCGGCATAGATTCTGGTATAGATACAGGTTCTGTAGTTTTTCATGCTGGTTGGTGCTTGTCTTGTTTTTAGTAAATAAAATGCATCTTCAGGTTATTATCCAAGTCGTATGTTTTGGCTCAGTGTTCTGCTACAATGTAAATAGTTTCAGCCATGTGGTTCGTGGCCTTTTGAAGTTAACGTCCAGATGATTTGTATTCCTTGTATGTTTTCTTTTATTCTTTATATACATTATTCATTTTTTCACACCGTGATACAAGCATTATGGTTTAATACCTATAGCTTTTCTTTCATTTCTTTAGCCTGGCCTTTCTTGATAAACAGCAGCAATGCTTATTTCATGGTAGTGTGTTGGTATCTTTGTGCTAATCCTTGACACATCCATGTATTCACCCTGGATAGAGATCAGAATGTGTTTTCTTCACTGTTTGGTTCACTATAGTAGAACTATTGAAAACCATTACCAGAATATGTTTGTGGATATAAATATGTATATATACAGTAAAAGAAGAACAATACAACATACAATAATAACCCTGGTTCTTTACCATATGGAATAATTGCATTGAGAGTTTTTACTTCAAATGTCAATTATGGATTATTATATTATTATTATGTGGTGCTGTCATTATTTTTGCTATTTAATTAGCGGTCAGATATTTTCCCATCTAATTTATCGGCTTTCAATAGGGTAAAATTTTTTCTTGATTATGAATAAAATTCAGTAGAATTTCAGAAAGTTTGGTAAATCTATGGCGACAATGTGGGTAAGTCTTTATCTGAGATACCGTTTACTGATTTCTTTAACTAGCACTTTTCACTACTGCACAAGGTAAATATAAGATTAAAATAAATAGGCATATACTCTATTTATATAGAGAGCCAAACCACATGTATGGTTTTTCCTTTTTTTTTATTTCTCATTTAAATGTCTTGTCTTGTTGTTATTGTAGTTAGTATATTTTGGGACAGTCCCTCCCTCAACACCAAGACCATTGGGATTTCATGTTCAGCACTGATTTGTATTACAAAGTTTCTACACATCACTGTGAGTTTTATAAAAATGTTGATTGGCCTTCACTAGTCATCCATAGGCAATTACGCAGCCTTGTTTTTGTACATAAGGCTTTATTTGTGCGGTGGTGCAAAAGAACCCAAAGAAAACAAAGAATCCTTTGTGTATTGTTATAAACTTTATACATAAAAAAATCATTATAGTCTATGAACAGTATGCATGAATGCAGGCAGTGGGAAGTCTTTGTGACCCATTCTATATTCTGTACTTAGAATATGAACTTTTATCTTTTGGCAGATGCTACCCTCAATGATCCTCAAAATAAAGTTCACAGGTTTAAGAATTAATTTATCAAATTATCAAATAGAATTTTTAACTGTTTTAAGTTATTCTCTATAATCTTTATAGTGTACAGGGACAGGGGAAGGCCTGGGGCACGGGGCAAAGTACACCCAGGACGGAGTGCCAAACCATCACAGGGCATCTATTTACAGTAATATACCCTACAAGCTATTTAAATAAAATAATTAATCAAGATAATTAAGGTGCCATAATACTATAAACCACCAAAGTTACTTGTACGTGAGCGTCCTTGTTGTTTTCTGAACAGATTGCTGGCTTAACCTTCCATAAAACTGTTATTGATTTAATAAAATAATATAAAATCACATGTTAGATTTCACTGGCTGTGGGATACGGAAGAGGCCAAGACAAAACTAGAGTGAAAACCAGGGAAAATTCAATAAATCTTTAAACTTTATTTAATATTGTGTTGCAGTATTAAAGGCCATGTGTTGTACTCCTACATTAAACTGACTTAATGGTTTGATGTTTTAGCTAAAATATAAAAAATGTAGATCCTGTATTCCAGCATCCTTGATTTGTTTCACTCCTTTTCCAAACATGCTGGTTCAGTGTCTATAGTTTGAAATGAACTGCGTCTGAACTGCAATCAGAATGCATGAACCAGGAATTACCATTTTTACTACATTTATTAAGCAGTTTTTAGACAAACACAATAAAGGAAAAATTTTATTTTTTTAAATCATAAATTTTAATTCAAAATTTTTAGCAATAAGAAGAAAATGATGAAGGCTAACTGTAGCTTTAAGAACTTTAGGTTATACCATTGAGCCGGGGGAGGGTCTCTTAGAATATGATGTCACAGTAGGGGGAATCTGATTTGGATTTGTTTGTTCACAGCCAATACAAAAGTACAAAAGAGAAAACTAAAGCTGTTAACATTTTATCACGGTTGCTCTGCTTAACACTAAGTATATGAAAATATATGAGGTTTTTTTGAACCACATAAGAAGCAAAAGCAACATGCAGAACATCTACGTGAATAAATAAACACCATCATAAAATGTCATGCTTAATGATGTTTGATGTTTTGTCATTTCTGCATCATATAAAATAACCAGAACACTAAAATAGTGCTATATTACTACCTGGAAATAAAATAACATTTTAGCGATCCAGCATTCCAGCAGAATGCATAAAAGACAAGGTACAATGTACATAAGAAATAAGGAAAGAATAAAATTAATATAAAATCAACAAGCTACATTCTGAAAATATTAAAAACTAATAAAGATTTGGATGCAAAGCATTGATGTCAATATAAACAAACCTATATGTTCTATATACATCTATAGCTTTGATATAAAAAGTTACATACCGGATATTGTGTTTCAGTTCTGTACAGTGTAAAAGTGTTTGTGAGATTGTAATTACAAACAAAAAAAAAGTCAGAAAGCTTTCAATTCAGAAAGAGCCCTAACTCAAAACCTCCTGTAAGTGCTCTATCATCTGTTTTCAACCAAACCACCATCAATATCTGTGATTTGCTTCTTTCTTTTCTTAGGTGAGCCCAACTGAGGAACTCCTGCTGACACTTTTCACCATCAGCTATTTCTGATGATGGTCTTTTCTTCTAGCCTACAAACACTTTTTTTCATTTGCTGTCTAGACAGGACAATCTAAAACTATTCCACACAGTTTTGCACTTATAAGCACTAGACGATTTCACGAAGACCAAACACAGACAGGGCAGATACAGTAGGGTTGTATGTGTCATGCACAATTGAAAACTAACCAGACAGCCACTAACCTGCACTTGCATGACAAGAATTCGTCCGAAAAACATTGTTTTCAATCGTTAGATAGTAATGTGCTCATTTTTTTTTTTGCATCAGAACCTTAATGCCCTCAATATATACGTATATAAAAAAAAGACCCATGAGTGCAGGTGAGAAATCTGTCATTTGTCTGGTTTTTCTAGAATTGGCTCTAATAATAAAGATAATATGCTAAAACTTTTCTAAGGCTTTTGCACAATACTGTGTATTTAATGTAAGAAACATATGAGATTATTCATTGTCACCCCTTAATCATGTATACAGGGTCACAGGGGGCCTTTAGCTTATCCCAGGACACTTAGGGCTTGAAACAGGGTATACCCTGAACAGGATGCCAATCCATTGCAGGCCACACACACTAGCACCCTCATTCAGACACTACAAGCAATTTGGAAACGCTAATTAGCCTAATCGTCATGTCTTCGACTGTGGGAGTAAATCTGAGTACCCAGAGGAAACCCTGAAGCAGGAATCGTACCCGAACCCTCCAGGTGCAAGGCAACTTTGCTAACTGCTACACCAATGTGCCATCCTCTTTGTGTATGTACTTATTTATTTAGCACTACATTCAGATAAAGTATTATCACACCATCATAGTCTGGTCTGTAACCACTAAGCCACCATGCCGACTTACAAGATTATTCTTAAGTAAATGTTAAGCAAGTTTTTTTTTGTTTAAATGTAACATTGATCAAAGTGCAGTATGTTTAGTTTACTGTTTTAATAGTAGCATGCCAGTGAATACATTCACTATATGAAATTAATATTTCTCTACTGCATATCTTCTGTCTTTGTAAAATAATCTATTGGTAATAATAGAAATAATTGCTGAATATTTACCATATCAAGAACAGGTGGAAAGATTACACAGGGGTATGTATGAGAATCCCAACCCACATTGTGGAGAGTATCCATGTAACACACCTGACATCCTGGAGAAAGAAGTCACATTAGTACTTAGACAACTGCTGAACAGGAACGCCCCTGGAATCGACAGAATACTCTCAGAGATGCGAAGGCAGTGCCGATCCCAATACTCAACGCACTGTGCCGAGCCATCTGAAAAGGCAATAAATATCCAAAAGAAAAGAACCAGGTATCTGATCACACTAATTCAATGGATATACGCTAACCAGGGGGCGATCGTTCAAACACAATATGGTGACAAAGAATGTTTCAAGATGGTGTGGAAGAGGTGTACACCAGGGCTGCATACTCTCCCCCTTCTCAAATCAAATCAAATTCAAATTTTATTTGTCACATACTGTACACAGTCATACACAGTACGAAATGTAGTGAAATGCTTACACGACCGCCAGTGACCTTAAAAAGAGAATTAAAACTTATAAGTAATAAATATCAATAGAAGAAATATGATAAAAAATTTAAATAAAAATTTAAATAGAAAAAATAGAACCTGAAAAATAGAAATATTCAACTTCTATTCAACTTGTATGCAGAATCCATCTTAAGAAGCTCGATCTGGGGGAATCAATTATTGGAGTTAAAATTGTTGGCCGAATCATCAACAATCAGAGATATGCAGATGACACCACCCTGTTCACAGAAAGTCTCAGGTCATCAGGTTTTCCACCGTCATATACGGTTGCAGAAGCTAAACAGTGACAATTGCTGGCAGAAGATAGATAGATGCATTTGAACATTTGAGTGTTGGAAAAGACTGCAAATCAAATCAGACCAAATACGTCGCTCGAAGGCAGACAACTGTTAACCTCCTTTGGACATGTCATGTGAGCCGATTCATCCCTGGAAAAATCTATCATGCTGGGAATGGTCAGTGGAATACACAGAAGAGGCGGCCCTAAAGCACGTCGGTTCGATACAGTCCTGATGGACACCGGCATTGAAGAGTGGGAGACGTCTAGGAAGTGGTCAAAGACTGGAAGACATGGCGGATGTTTTTAAAGTAAACTGTTAAAACAATTTTAGCTGTTATGTAACTAATATAAAATATACATTACATTATACAAAATACATTCAACATTTAATATTGACTTTTGGAAGATCCTGAAGGACCTCAGCCATCCCAACAATGGACTGTTCACTCTGTCGCGGTCTGGGAAGAGATTCCGCTCCCTGAGGGCCAACACAGAGAGACTGAGGAGGAGCTTCTTCCCGCAGGCGATACAGTCTCTCAATCACAATCACACCACCACACAGTACTAATATCTTTTTTTTTTAAACATCCACAATCATGACACTGTTTCTTTGCACTCAGACATGCAGACTTATGGACACATTCATGCACACTTACACATTTATATTTTTCATTTCTGGATCATTGCACACAAGTCACTTTAATAAGACACTTCCCCCCCCACAGTCATTTTCTTTTTTACATAATTTTCTTTCTATATTTTGCTATATTGTATTTGGTATTTTGCTATTTCGCTATACAGAATGTCTTTATTTGTACAGAATATTTTTTTTTATCCTAGTTAAATTATATTTTTTACTGTATTTCTTTTTTATTCATATTTATTTCTTACCTACTGTATAAGCCCTTATTTTTAAAGTCACAGGTGGTCGTATAAGCATTTCACTGCATATCGTACCGTGTATGACCGTGTATGTGACAAATAAATTTGAATTTGAAACTTAAATTTGAATATATGTTCTAATCTTGAATATATGTCTAACATACATTTAATATAGTTTTTGTTTGCTCTTGATATACTAGAATATATAAAAACAAGCCGTTATTTGTTTTTGTTTTTTTTCTTTATTAAAAAAAAAGTGTATAGAGCTCAGGATTGTGCAGTATAAAGTGATTTTTTTAATAAAGTGATTTTTTTATATAATAAACTGGATTTTAGTTTATTTTAACCGACTTATTGAAATGGCACAGATAGACACAGTCATGTGTTTTTATGGTTGTTTCCAGTTGTTTCTATGCCAAAAAAAATTATATTAATTTGCTCATTTTGTTATTTCTACATTTTTGCAACTGCATTCCCATATTCTGGTAGTGGTCAAATTTACTCTTTATAAAAGTAATGACAACTTTTGTTCTACCCAACATATCCAAAAGACCCAAATGCAGAAGATTCTTATGGCTCGGCATGAAGCTAAACATCTATCAACAAACAGTATCTTATAGAAATGCTGAGTGTTACAAATAAAAAAAAAGCTCCTCGGATCAATAATTTCCCCTTATTGACTGTAACCACAAGCGGCTTCTGTCGGCTTGGTAACCTGTCTGATTCAATGGTGTACAGTAAAAATGATGTGTTTATGGATTTTTTTTTTTATTCTGATGAAAAACAAGAACAAGGTTCCATTTTAGAAAAGTAAATGTTACAAGGGGACGCTTATGTATGGCGTCACCAAGTATGTTGTTAAGTGTGGGACCCCCAACGCAACTTAGAGGGGAGCGTTTTGACGTTGACGTTGGGTTTATTTTGGCCATGGGTGAAACCACGCAGCGCAAGGGTGTGTGTTACTATGAAGGGAGTGCAGTTATATTTGCGCGTGCCGTCTTACTTTTTATGGTTTTCCCCTCTCTTTTATTTGCTTCTCTCTTTTTCAACTTTTCTCTTTTTCACTTTTTTCTTTTTAAAATTTTCTTATTTTCCTTATACCAGAGCAATGCTCTAATACCTGGTTCTATCTAATGTTCGCACATTGTGTGCTGGTTTCTGGGGGTTTAAATAACCTACCGGACAGGTGTAGCGCGTCTCCTCTGATTGGCAACATGGCGGGGTTGCCTAGCAACCACGGCTGTCCACTGCTCTGCCTGTCTATAAATCTGCCTAGTCACCTGCCGGCTTGCCCTTCGCGCGGGTGGCCGTGTTACAGTAAATTTTGGTTTTTGCCTACAAATCTCTGGAGTGTCTGACGGTTATGAGAAAACTTTGCTTGCAGCAGAAACCAATTTTAAATTTGTCATAATAAAACATTGTGGTGATGATTATTTGGCAATGTTATGGCACTTGGGACAACATTGACTAGGTTGTTTTTGAAAGTTAGAATTACTTTGATTAAATGATGTTGAAAATGGGATAACCTTGAACAAATGACCCCTAACCTAATGTTGCAAAAATTATTTTATGATGACAAAAAGATGGCCTGGGTGGAACTTGAACTCCTGTTGCTGTGGTTAGAGAACCGTGCTAAGGGGAACATGATGTTGATTCTAGTAAATGTCTGTTCTTAATAACGGGCGCCACAAAAACACTGGACGACAGCAATTTACCAAATTATTATGATGGAAAGCAGCTGAAAGGGGGAGAAAATGCTTCAAATCTGTTCTTTGAAAGCAGACATGATGCTGTTTGGATGCTGTGCAGCACCATAATATTACACTTCAGTCATTTAGAAGCTAAGATGTTTCTTAAAGAAACTTCATCAGAGAGGTAATATTAGAACACAGGGAGATGCATGATTCACACACTTTGTACAGGGAGATGTTGTGTCTCATATCTGAATTCTAAACCCTGTTAAAACCTGAGAGACCATGAATGTGGTTGGACGTTTTGCAGATGAATGTTAGAAATGCTCCTTCTGGGTTTTGTTTTATTTTATGTAGTATTTGCGGTGCTGTGTTTGAGTCGTCCATTCAACGTTATCAAAGTTGCTCTAACTTTCACAAACAATCTTGTCCCGACTTTTTCCCGATGTTGAACATCACCGTTACGTTGTTACAACCGAATTTCAACGGTCCTACAGCATCAGGGTTCCTGGTGGGTTAAGTCCATGTTAAATTACCGGTCAGAGTTATTGCCTTGTTTGGGTCAGTTTTATTCTGATGCTTGTTGAAGTTTGTTTATTTCTATTGCAGTGGAAGTGATCAAGTAGGTTGTACGGTTCTTATGCTCCAGTGTACCGTTTATGTATGTTAATACAAACTCTGCAACCTTTTTCAGCGCAAAGCAAGAGCATATTATTTATAAGTTGGTTGTGTTGTAGCTCCCGGGCTGTTCCCTCTTGGCATAAATGACTTATAATGAAAAATTGCATTAGTCAGAGAAGTCTTTACTCCAGGTGGTGTGATTTGTGTCTGATGCAGCCTGCAGGCGTGTGTAATTAGCCTCATCTCTGCATCATCTTCAACCTCTACCTGAGCTGCGTCTTCGGATGGCCCGCGGGAACACTTCATTTAGAGACACCTCACCTTTAATCCAGCAGCAGGGTCTTTTTTCTCCCAAAATACCTAGAGCTGAAGGGCATTCAGACGGTGCGTAGTGTCATTATCTTGCCATAAAACATGTGATAAGGTTTGTAAGGAAAGAAAAAAAAAAACCTTGTAAAGTTTCCCATTGGTTAAGACTTTTCTCTCCCTCAGTATTGATTATTTCATAGACTTTCTACACAACTACTAGGTGTTGATTATTAATCAATAAAAAAATTCTGGGAACAGAATCGTATCGCTATAATAATAATAATAATAATAATAATAATAATACGCTCATTTTAATACAGCACCATTAATATAAGGGATGTTCAAGTCAAACTGGGACTTTTGATTACAGTGCAGAGTAACAACACAGTCCTGAGGGTAAAAACTACCTTTATGTCTCTATATAATCCCCTGATACAATAATGCACTTATCACAGTGTTTCACTAGAGCTTGGACACCATCAAGGTAGAAAGTTTACTACCTTGCCTCCCAAGAACTCCTTTAATGCCCCAAGTGTGTGGAAATGTCTTAAGGGAGGTCAGGAGTGTATGATTGGATGTGCCCTGATGGTGAATAATTGTGTGTACAGTTACAGTTATAGTTTATGGACATATGGCATATTTCAAAAATGTTTGCATTGTTCAAAAGTTTTACTGTAAGTAAGACTCTCATCACCATACTGCACTTCTTCAAGTCTTCTTCAAGATTTTTTAATAGAATAGAATAGAATAGAATAGAATATCTTTATTGTCATTGGAACATATGGGATGTCCAACCAAATTTAGGTGCTTTACAAATATTACACAAGATATGCAAATTACACACAAGTTACGAATATAACACCAAAATTTTACATAGAAATATAAATTTACATATATTGCAGGAAAGAGTTGCATATATTGTTATTATACTAAGTACAGAAAAATTAGAGCAGTCCTTACATTACAAAAAACAATATTATTTAATCATTTATTAATTATATTGTCATGAAAATCAATCAGTCCAAGCACTACTGAGACACTGGGATCAGTGCATTAGTGTATCAGGGGATTATATAGAGAAATAAAGGGAGTTTTTACTCTTAGAACTGTTCTGTTATTCTGTAAAATCAAAAGTCCCAGTTTGGCTTGAATGCCCTTCATTTTTTTATGATGTTACAGATTATATGAATTTTGAGGATTTGTTTGTTTGTAGCTGAAGAGATAACATAAAAAATTATGCAAAATTATTCACTAATACTAAGCTTGTTTATGCCGTGAGGCTTTTTGTTTACAAAATCTAAATGTCACATCCATAACTCGCAGCTTCTGCCCATGTGTTAAACAATTTTGTTTTTAATTCATCTTTTTTTTTTCCCTCAAAAATTATGAACTGACATAAATATAAATACAAAACAAAGTTTGACTGCCAGAATTGTTTATTACTAGAATCATATTTATGGATTTATAGAAATGCAAACTGAAAAAGAAAATTGATCCATGTGGTGAGACACTTTGAGCCTCTTACTACAGCCCAAGGTTTAAAGAGCTTAAGCATGGATACTACAAGGTCACTTTTATCGTAAACTTAAAAAACATCTGATCTGAAACTGCAGTAACATCATCAATTGTGGGTTAATACTCTAACTAGCACAGCAACATTTGCATAACAGTGCAAATTTAAATAGATTTGTTTGACGTTTTATTTAAATCATCTCACTTATATAACTTACTGAGATAATTATATATATATATATATATATATATATATATATATATACACACACACACAAACACACACACACAAACGATGCACAAATACTACAACTTCTCCAGTTATCGTAAATGTTCTTAGTATCCATTCGGCTGTGATCAGCGCTACTCATGTGCTCCATTATCCTCATTCTTTCCAAAGAGGTTGTGCGTCTTGTGCTCTCGGTGCACTTCTGTATATCTGAAAGAGAGTGATGCAGTCACCATGGCGACAGAAGAGCGCAGGCGTTCCTTAAGTTGCCTGCTGTCTGATTCTCCATCCTCAGGCCCCTTGGTTCAAAAAAAAAAAGAAAGAAAGGAAAAAATCTCCTGCTGTTCTTTCAGCGAAATGAAAGCCTTATCATAAAGGAAACGCGGCCCAGGCCTCACCAGAGACAGGTTCATTCTTAATTAACCATGGGTTATTTATTTATTTATTTATTTATTTATTTATTTATTTATTTATTTCGGGTTCAATGTGACTGCTGAGAGTCTAAAGTGAGATAGGCTAATGACTTTCCTCAGTCTTGGAGTGTTTGTTACTTAATTTCCCCTGGACACTATTAAACTTTCAGGTGATAAATAAGCTGTACAACAATGAAGTGGAACGAGCAGGAGAGGCGAAGCAAGGCCGATCATACCTAAAACAGCCGTCTAACTTCAGTATAGAGAAGATTATTTATATTAAATAAGAATAAATGGGTGATTAGTAACCAGAAGCATGAATATGAAGACACTCCAGCACATCACAGGGCCTCACACAGATACCGTATGTACACACACTCTATCACACCTAGTAGAAAATTAAACCTAACTAATTCAAAAACTGCCAGGTTTGCAGAAAGAAACCAGACAATACGGAGGAAACCCATGTGGACATGAGGACCAGAACTGTCGTCCATGCTAAACCAAAAGACTTCATTTTATTGCCCCATAACGTTACTGAGTCTAGACCTGAGTAACTGATCAACCCCAGATCATAACACTGTCTCCAGAGGCTTGTACAGTGGACACTATGCATGATGGGAGCATCGCTTCATGTCCTTCCCTTCTCACCCTGACACGCCCATCACTCTGGAATAGGCTCAGTCTGGACTCATCAGGTCACATGACCTTTCTCCATCACTCCAAAGCCCAGTCTTTATGCTCCCTAACAAACTGATGCTTTTTTTTTTTTTTAGATTAACAGTTACACTTTTGGGAAAGGATTTATTAATTGATTTATTTATGGGAAAAGAATGAACTCAAATATCTAAGAAACAGTCTTTAGTTGTCACTTTTTTTCTGATGAATCTCATTAACAAGTGGTTTTCTTATGGAAACAGCTGCTTAGTCACAATCCTGTGAGATCTTTTTGCGTTGTTTGTGTGTGTTTGTGTGTGTGTGTGCGTGTGTGTATAAATGCCCTTACTTTTACTATTAAACTAACTGTGATCTATAAAGTGACAGTTCAGCACTATCCTTCCAGGTTTTAATAATGTATTGCACGGTTCTTAAACCAGTTTCAGGAATTTTTTTAGTTTTCCTTAAATGGCTTGTTGCTGCCCAATAATTTGACTCTTTTAGTTTCATTAAAGTTTCATTAAATTCTGTCAAGACAGTTTTGCATGATGATGTAGCATAGTACAGTATGTGACCTTACATATACAGTAAATGACCATTGGGAGCTAACCCAATGTTATTCAGAAATCCTGTTTGAATTGACCGGTAAAGGTTATGCCGCATCATACTGTAGAAAATATACTTTATTTATTTATTTATTTATTTATTTATTTTATTATTGTCTCGTATAAAGACATTCCATGAAGTTTTTCCAATCATTCGTGACAACCATGAAATCATCTTGAAGTCGCTCCTGTCTCTGTGAGTGTGATGCATATTGCATGCCATCATTTATCCCTAACGATGTTAATTATTACAGTTAGGTCCATAAATTTTGGAACAAATATATTAAAATGTCTATATATTGGATCCCATCTTGAAGCAAAGCTTGGATACATATGCCATAAGTACTATTGGGAGGAATAGGAATAGGACAAGTTCTAGACATACAGTCAGGTCTATAAATCTTTGAAAAAAGATTTTGGCATTTGTCCTTCATATGCCCCCACGTTGACCTTGAAATTTGTGACCAAAGTCAAGACTTTCAGCTTTAATTCAAGGGGTTTAACAAATGTATGGTATTAACCATTTAACCATTTACAAACACACATAATTTTTGGGCAGGTTCATAAATAATGGAACAAATTAACGTAATTACAAACATCTGTATTTACTCATATAGCCGTCTCTAGACTGCAGACTTTCACAATGGCATGAATACAGTCCATTCTCAAGAGGGTTCTTGACTTGGCTAGCTGTTGTGAAAGGGGTTCTTCTTCACCATGGACAGGATTTGGCTGTCGCTGAGCCAGTTAATTCCTTCCAAAGTGTTGTATTGGCCACTCCTGGTGGTTTTGTTGTCCCTCTGATGGGTTTAATTGTTTGTTTTTTTTCCAGCCAATGACGGCCACCTTCACTTGGGTGAGCACCTCTTTGGACCACATGTTGAGAGTTGGAGTGAACGGATAACAAATGCAAACGTCTCCAGGCTTTTTATCTGCTTGATTAGTCATGGAGTAACGAGAAAACAAAACAGGCCACACCTGGCCATGCAACAGCTTCTCAGTTATTTGTTTAATTTATTCTTTTTTATGAAAGCCATAAAATCGGTGTGTGTAAGATAGCTGAATGTTTGGTGCTACACGTTTGTCAAACTCCCTGAATTAAAGCTAAAAGTCTTGACTTTTGTTGTATACAAAGGTGGAACTTATCTTTCCTCCGAAATTTATGAACCTGACTCAATGCCCAGAACTCATCCTATTCATTTGAATAACACTTATGGCATCATGTATCCAGGTTTTTCCTTTAAAATCAGACCTCTAAATGTAAATTATTCTTTCGCAAAAATGCTTCAGCTGCTGAGACAGGCTGTTTTTGCCTTATAAAACCACTTTAACAATTAGTCAAATGGACGATTTGGTTTTCACACCAGTGAATCTGAATCAATTGAGGATGTTTTACTCTTATTGTTTTTGTTAGAATTATTTTTATCTACATGAAGCATGGCGTTATATACTACAGTGAAAAAAAATAAACATTGCTTATTGGAACAAAACAGAATTGTACTTCACTTCCGTCTTAAACTGAGGATAAAAAAGAAAAATATGAAATACTGCAGGGGCTCAGAAACTGCCAGGCTTGCATGCTACCCACCACATCTCAGTTTTGCCCTCCGGTGCTTATCTTCTTAAAGTCTTAAAGCAACCGTCTCAGCCTGTTTTTAGGATGTTAATCTCCAGTGCATTCTAGTCAGAAGATTCATAAATTTGTTCATCTTTCACAAACATTTTGCCGATCTTCTGATCAACACATTCTGCGCTCTGTACAGACATGACGTCACTCCTCATAGACCAACTGAGCTGTTTCTTTATTTTTATTTTTTTTCAGTGATTCAATGACTCATCCTTCTAAAACAAGTGACAATCATGAGATAGAAATAAGTCTTTCTGCATGGCGTTCTTGTCTCTCATTAAACTCAATAAGGTTCAGTCCATGTTCTGCCTGACAGCCGGGCTTTGTTTCGATGAGCTTTTTTTCATTAAATCTTGCTTTCAAGGTAGAATTACCAAGTATGCGTTATTAAAATTCAGCCATTACTTGTCCCATTAAATTGAGAGCTTGAGTAACTTTAACTTCTTTATTTTTTTCGAAGTATCAGTTTTTAATGAAACGACGGAGGTTATAAGCCTCATTTTTGTGCAGCAAATCAAAACAGGAAATAGTTTCTTAACCTTGTTATCTCCTTAAAACTCAACTCTGATGGAAAGATTTTTTTTACTTGTAGTAGTGCACAAACTGGTATTTTACTTTTCCGGAGGAGTGAATAATTGAATACTAACAGCAAACAGGCTGCATATGGCATTATGTTACATTGCATTTAATATATATATATATATTATATATATAATATATATATAATCTTAATTTAGATATAAATATTGTTGCTAGGATTTCCCTGATACCTCCAAAAATAGCTTCATTAGCTGTGCGGTTTTATATTGAAAAAATGCACGCTTTCTTACCACACCTTCAGCAACCAGCTTGGATAGTGTTCATTAAATTGCTTTACAAAAACTTTTAGGATTAAAACTTTCCTAATTGGGTTAAAAGGATCAGGAAGTGTAGGTATTTAACCCCCATACTGTATGTTATAACTAGCCTGTGTGACTTAATTCCTGACTTGATATGATGGGACACATATACTGTATTGATGTACTGTGTGTGCTTTTTTTTTTAATGATGAAGATTTATAATATATGTGAGATATGTTTTCCACATGCTGTTTTTTTTTTATTATTATTTTAGCTCAGTTTAGATGGTCAAGGCTCATCCTATATGTTATGTATGAATAATGTAATCTCCATTCATTTGGGTCAATACACTCTACTTCCCTTCCTTTGTGCTTTGTGGATTCGGAGCTTATTCCAGGAACATTGTGTGCAAGGTAGGAATACACCCTCGATGGGATGCCAGACCATCACAAATTACCATGCAAACACATTTACACACTCCTTCACACGTAGGAGCAATTTTGAACAGCCAGTGCATCTGTTGGAAGGTTTTCTTTTAGAAGAGTAAGGAAACTAGACGGAAACCCTCACAGACACAGAAAGGAGAATTTCATGAATTTCCAAAAAAGACCTTAACTTGAGTTCAGGATCGAACCATAGAACTGTGGGACTTCATACTGTATCAATATTTTAAAAAATAGTTTTGCATATCTCAGCATTACGAAGGAATAGGCCTAAATACAGTATATAGTGTATTGTTAACAGAGAAATAAACTTTTCCTGTATTTCAATGTAATATAACATTCATCCTTCATGCTATTCTTTTTATTTATTTTTATTTATTTTTTTTATTAAAATCTTACTTCGGGTCTTGATATTGTATATGGGTTTTATTAATTAATTAATTTATTTATTTATTTAGGTACTGCAGCATCACTGTGTCCTTACATATTGAGTGTTCATTTACATACCCATAATCCCACAGATGTGCCGGGTGGCATTTAGACGGACCCTTTCACCTTTTCACCTAATATGATAGTTAATGCAATTGTTTTGTTCAAACGATGTGAGCTTATGTAGTATTTTAGTTAATGTGATATAAATCAGAAAGCAAGGCAGTTCAGCGGGTAGCACTGTCGCCTTGCACCTCCAAGGTCTGGGTTTGATTCCCGACCGGGTTCAATTCCCATCTCTGTGCATGTTCTGTACCTGTGCTTGATGGGTTTTACTTCAGGTACTCCGGTTTCCTCCCACAGTCCAAAGACATGCAGATTAGGCTAATTGGCGTTTCCCTGTCCATGGTGTAACCCGGCTTGTGCTCTAAGTCTCCTGGGATAGGCTCCAGGCCAAATCCCAACCCCCAACCCCCCCGCGACACTGTATACAGGATAAAGTAGTATAGAAGATGAGTGAGAGATAAAAATGCACCATAAAGGTCATTTTAAACCTCAACATATAGTAAAAACACATGACCAAGCTTATCAGGTCATCTCCAGAAAGAAAGCAATACACAGTAATAAATAAGTTACTGAATAAGCTCCAGACATCATATACACACAGGAGAGCCTTTTGGCCAATTAGTTTTAAGAGCCTTTGAGTGCCTGTGTGTTACTGCTGCCAATTGATGGATGCAGGATACTTTAGTTTTCTGTACTTAATAAGTGTTTTGGGTGGAATTTTAAATTGCAGTGTGTCGAGTTTGCACTCGTTTCGCTGGCCGCCCACGGTGCGAAAACGCCTGGAGCTCAGTGATGAGCTCAGTTTACTCAGGCATCAAGAGAAAGCTCCTAAATACACCAGAAGTGGAGACTGACAGGACTATGAAAGAGAAGCAGATATTTCAGATGCCTACAGAAAATCATTTTCCTCCTGGAGATTGAATAGTTTGTCCTGTTTATAACATATTCAAAATAACAAACATCAGAGAAGCCCAGCTCAAGAAAACAAATACGTCCTAAAGTGAAACGTCTGCTGAGATGAAACCCTCTCGACACGTTTTTACCGCGCAACACACTCTCACTCGCGCAAGTGGCAGACTCAGTCGTGTTTTTGAGGTTTTGATGAAGCGTTTCGTTTCCAACTTCAGTAGGTTATCAGAGCTGTCACAGCAAATAACCCACATCGAAAAACAGGAGGGGAAAAGTACCAATGTTTGTCTAGTTATCTTCTAAAAAAAAATTGTCCATGCATTTGATCAGTTCCCGTAGAGGCCCAGAGGGTGTAGGGCATAGTGTTCTTTAATGTGCACACAAACGGGGACTTGTTAAATTCACAATTCAGATTTGGTCAGAAGGTGTTGAATCATTTTCTGTAAAAGAAGCTCGAGCCATCGTTTTGGCTGCAAGACAAATCACAGGTTTATATTAATGCACTCGTTCTACATAGATTACATGGACTTATTCTGTGGATGATTCATAAGGGTCTAAAACAAATAATAAGCTTAAAAAACATCGATAATAAAATGTGTTTATTTAAATAAGTTATCTGTGATGAGATATTTATTAAATTTTACAGTATGTACTGTACATGCCTTGCAAAAGTATTCAAACCCCGTGAACTTTTCCACATTTTGTTACGTCACAACCACAAACAATAATGTATTTCATAGTGATTTTATGTGACAGACCAACACCAATTTTCCATCCAAGTGGATGGATAACTAGAATCCAAACTGACTAAAATCCAGTGGAACCAACTGCCTTCAGTTGGACATTAGAGTCCACCTGTGTGTAAATTAATCTCAGAATAAATAGGCTGTTGTGTGAAGCCCTCCGCAGTTTGTTAGACAACATTACTGAACAAACAGCATCATTAGGCCCAAGGAACACACCAGACAAGTCAGGGATTAAGTGGTGGAGAAGTTTAAAGCAGGGTTAGGTTATAAAGAAATAATATCCCATGCTTTGAACATCTCACGGAGTGCTGTTCAATCCATTATCAGGAAATGAAAGTATGGCACAACTTCTAACCTACCAAGACATGGCCGTCCACCTTAACTGACAGGCCGGGCAAGGAGAACATTAATCACTCTCCTTGTAAAGTAGCTCAGGTGGGAGAATCTGTCCACAGGACAACTCCACAAATCTGTCCTTTATGAAAGAGTGACAAGAAGACAGCTATTGAAAGAAAGCCATAAGAAGTCCCGTTTGCATTTCAACATGGCTTGTCACAACCTACAGAGGGACTTCTCACGGCTTTCTTCTTGTTACTCTTCCATAAAGGTCAGATTTGTGGAGTTGTATCGTTGTCCTATGGACAGATTCTCCCACCTGGTGATTGGCGTTTCCGAATTCCCCATATATTATAAGTGAGTGCGTTAACTGGAACTCCATTTAGGGTGTAACCTGTCTGGTGCTCCAATTCCCCTTAGATCAGCTACAGTTTTTTCTTTTTTCTCTGGAGTTTGGTGCACTGTGTATGTCTCCTCATTATTATTTTTTTGCACATGCTTGCACATACTCCCCTTAACATAAATTGGGGGCTCGTCTGGGATTGATATTGCCTCGTATGGTGGGATAATTAGCCTAAAGAGTATTTGTTGTATGAGATACTAAAGTACTAATAGTAATAAATTAAGTTTTAGTTTGGAGTTATTCTTGTAGGTATTCAGGGGAAGAGATTTATTCTTTTAACTGGTAACCTTGTAAAGACTAGTTCAGTCTGGAGTTTATTTGTTTATTTGTTACCTTAAGAGTTTATTTGTTTACTTGTTGACTTTTTAATTTAACGCAAAAGTAATTTAGTCATGTCAGCAAAATTTTATTTGACTGATTTTGTGGAACAACCAAGTGTAGAAAAAATAGACAATTGTAGGAAAGATGATTTATTCGAAATTGCTCAAAATTATGAAATCAAGGTTTCAAAAACAATGCTAATGGATGGAACAGGACAGAGCGTCTACTACAAGTGCTGATAGTTTGTCTGGTGAGGAAGAGGTATGTACACCCAACCCCCCCTTGTCTATGGAAAATTTCATCCATTTTCGCTTTTTATGGTTGCATTACTGACTTTTTAAGGAGATGCTCATTTAAAAATACGTTTAGCTAGAGTATTAGTTGGAAACTCAAGATAAAGCACAAGCAAGAAAAGGCCTTTTCTTTTCTAGAAAAATATAGAATTGAAGCTGATACTCGAGTTTGTTTACGAGAACTTGAATTGCAAGAAAGACAAAAAGTAGTTTCGAGTGATCAGGTTGATGAAAAGCCTAGAGGTGGTGATGGAGTAAATGTTGCAGTTATAACAGATGCAATTAACCCAGTGCCTGTGTCTGTGCCTATCTTGAATGGTTCATCATTAAGCTCCTTTAATGTAGCCAAAAAATATTGTGCTTGTACCAGCTTTTCAGGAAAAAAGAGGTTGAAGCTTATTTTTTAAGCATTCAAACGTTTAGCTACAGCTTTGAAATGGCCGAGTGATGTTTGGTCTTTAATGCTACAGTGCAAACTTACGGAAAAGCTCAGGAGGTGTATGTTTCGCTTTCATTGGAAGAGAGTGTGAATTATGAAACCTTAAAAAATGCTATACTTCGTGCTTATGAATTTGTTCCAGAACATTACGGACAGCGTTTTCGTACAACTAAAAAAGCTGTTTCTCAAATCTATGTCAAATTTTCACGAGAGAAGAGTATTTTATTTGACAGTTGAATTAAAGCGTGTAATGTTACTGACTTTGATTCATTGCGAAACCAGATGTCAATTAAAGAATTTAAAAATTGCGTCCCGGATCGTACGGCTGTTTTTTTGAACGAACAAAAAGTAAATACTGTACAACAAGCTGCGATACTTGCTAATAAATTTGCATTGATGCATAAAACGGTGTTCATTCGAAATCGACCAGAATCTATGTCTGTTCTGCAGAAAGGCAATGAAACCAGTGTATCTGATTTTAAGACAAAAGATTCGAAATTCAGAGGTGAATGTGGATCTTGTCATAAAATGGGACATGTGATTGCTGACTGTTCTAAATTGAAAAGGAAAGAAATGAGACACAATGTGGTACTGTAGGTCAATCACGTCCAGTATTTTTATTGAAGACTGTGTCTGCTGAAGTTGCATTTGATGATGTGAGTAATGAAGACTGTTTTAAATCTTTTTTTTAGGGTTCTGTGTCTCTGACAGGAGCAGATGATCAGCACACTGTGAAGATCTTGTGAGATACCAGGGGTTTTCAATCCTTCATTTTAGCATATGTGCTGCCATTTTGTGCAGAAGCCTCATGTGGTACCAGTTCTATTGTACAGGGAATAGCAAGGGGTTTTGTTTGTTCCACTTCATAAGGTATGGATTACATTTGATCTGTTGTCCGGATGTTTTAATGTGGCAGTTTGCTCTGTTAAGGGAGTTGATTTTATCATGGGAAATGACGTAGCTGGTGGGAAAGTTATGCCAGTTGTACATGTTGTTGATGTGCCATCTGATGATGTGTCCCCTGATAATCTTGCTAAAAATTTTCCTGAAGTGAAAAAGGGAATCTCAGCAGGAGGAGGTTGAATTGTGTGACACGTTGTTAGCAGATGCTTTTGAATAGGAAAAGTTCTTAGATTAAGAACCAGGTAAGGCTAGAGTTGTTGAATCCTCGTTTGCACCAGAAACAGTTGCGTTTTTAGTTGCTCAACACAGTGATTTTTCTGCTCAAGAAGTGTCGCACGAGTGCAAATGTTGCTATGCAGCAATTGTCAAACCATCAGTTTTACTGGGACAATGAAGTTTTTATGCGTAAATGGAATGCACATACAGTGAAGGATGGAGATGATTATAATTGGGGCACTGTTAATCAAATTGTTGAGCATATGAGAGCATATGAGGACTTGTATGCTAGGCTAGACAGTAAGGAGGGAGAGGTGGATCTGTACAGGTTGGCAAGGCAGAGAGATAGAGATGGGAAGGATGTGCAGCAGGTTAGAGTGATTAAAGATAGAGATGGAAATGTACTGACAGATGCCAGGAGGGTGATGGGAAGATGGAAGGAGTACTTTAAGGAGTTGATGAATGAGGAAAACGAAAGAGAACAAAGAGTAGAAGAGGTGACTGTTGTGGAACAGGAAGTAGCAAATATTAGTAGAAGTGAGGTGAGAAGGGCGTTGAAGAGGATGAAGAGTGGAAAGGCTGTTGGTCCTGATGACATACCTGTGGAGGTATGGAAGTGCTTAGGAGAGGTGGCAGTAGAGTTTCTGACAAGTTTTTTTAACAAGATCTTGGAGAGTGAGAGGATTCCAGAGGAATGGAGGAGAAGTGTATTGGTGCCAATTTTTAAGAACAAGGGAGATGTGCAAAGCTGTGGCAATTATAGAGGTATAAAGCTAATGAGCCAGACAATGAAGCTGTGGGAAAGAGTAGTGGAAGCTAGGTTAAGGGCAGAGGTGAGAATTTGTGAGCAGCAATATGGTTTTATGCCTAGAAAGATTACATCAGATGCAGTATTTGCTTTGAGGATGCTGGCGGAGAAGTACAGAGAAGGTAACAGGGAGTTGCATTGTGTCTTTTTAGATTTAGAGAAAGCGTATGACAGGGTGCCAAGAGAGGAGCTGTGGTATTGTATGAGGAAGTCTGGAGTGGCAGAGAAGTATGTTAGAGTGGTGCAGGACATGTATGAGAGCTGTAAGACAGTGGTAAGATGTGCTGTAGGTGTGACAGAAGAGTTCAAGGTGGAGGTGGGTCTGCATCAAGGATCGTCTCTAAGCCCCTTTTTGTTTGCTCTGGTGATGGACAGGATGACAGATGAGGTAAGACAGGAGTCTCCATGGACTATGATGTTTGCAGATGACATTGTGCTCTGTAGCGAGAGCAGGAAACAGGTGGAGGAAAATTTGGAGAGGTGGAGGTATGCTCTGGAAAGCAGAGGAATGAAGGTTAGCCGCAGCAAGATGGAATACATGTGTGCAAATGAGAGGGACCCAGCAGGATGGGTGAGGCTACAGGGAGCAAAGGTAAAGAAGGTGCAGGATTTTAAGTACTTAGGGTCAACAGTCCAGAGCAATGAAGAGTGTTCAAAGGAGGTGAAGAGGCGGGTACAGGCAGGTTGGAATGGGTGGAGAAAAGTGTCAGGTGTGTTGTGCGATAAAAGAGTATCAGCGAGAATGAAAGGAAAGGTGTACAGGACAGTGGTGAGACCAGCAATGCTCTACGGCTTAGAGACAGTGGCGCTGAAGAAAAGACAGGAGGCAGAGTTGGAGGTAGCAGAGCTGAAGATGTTGAGGTTCTCTTTGGGAGTGACAAGGATGGATAGGATCAAGAATGAGTTTATCAGAGGGACAACCCACGTTAGATGTTTTGGAGGTAAAGTCAGAGAGGCCAGATTGAGGTGGTTTGGACATGTTCAGAGGAGAGATTGTGAATATATCGGTAAAAGGATGCTGGGGTTGGAACTGCCAGGCAGGAGGTCTAGAGGAAGACCAAAGAGGAGATTTATGGATGCAGTGAGAGAGAACATGAAGTTAGTTGGTGTGACAGAAGAGGATGCAGAGGATAGGGTTAGATGGAGGCAAATGATTCGCTGTGGCGACCCCTGAAAGGGAACAGCCCAAAGACAAAGAAGAAGAAGAAGAAAGTTAATCAAATTGTTGTTCCGGCGCAATATCTTCAAAATATTTTAGCAGTGGCACATGATCATTTGTGGTCGGGTCATCTTGGGGTGACAAAAACATATACAGTGGAACCTCGGATTACGAGCATAATTCGTCCTGTAAGCGGGCTCGTATTCCAAAACACTCGTAAATCAAAGCACATTTTCCCATAAGAAATAATGGAAATTAAAATTATTCGTTCCACAGCCCCCAAAAAAAAAAAAAAATAATAATAATAATAATTAACACAACATATAAAGGTAAAATAAAACAAATTAACCTGCATGTTACCTAAAAAAAAGTAAAAATAAATCCAGACCAAAAAGTGTTTCCATTTATGCGCACAGGCACTGTGCGTGTGTTTTTCTTTCTCCTGCGCTGCTAAGTGTGTGTTATGTGTGTGCGCGAGCGTAATTTGACACCGTGCTGGTTGTGTGTAAGTGAAGTACCCCCTCTTTGTTTTACACACACACACACACACACACACTTTAAAGGCGAGAGAGAGAGAGAGAGAGTGTGAACCGGCACGGTGTCAAATTACGTGTGCGCACACACATAACACACACACTCTGCAGTGCAAGAGAAAGAAAAATACACACACTGACACACAGTAAAGGCGAGAGAGAAAGAGAGCTTGTGTGTGTTTGTGTTTGAACAGGCGCGGTGTCAAATTATGCGCGCACACATAACACACACACTGCAGCACAAGAGAAAGAAAAACACACACAGACGGATTGATTATACCAGTAAGAGACGAGCACTAAGACCCAGCAGGGGAGATGAATGCCCGCAGCGCCAGAGAGAGAAAAACCGTTGGCTCAGTTGTGATGAGGCGACGCTCGGTGTCAAAACAAGAAGCGCATGCGTTATACATAATACTCAGTGCTCGTAAACCACGACAATGCTCGTTTTTTAAATCAAAATTTATAAAAAATCTTTGCTCGTCTTCCGGAACACTCGTAAAACATGTTATACAGGCCAGATGGTTGGTAAAGCCAAATCAGGTGATTCCACTGGTGCCGCTTTATCCAATTCCAATTTTTTTTATTGTGGATTGTGTGGGTCCATTTCTACAGACAAAAACCGGTAATCAGTATTTCTTAACAATTATGTGTGTAAACAAAAGGGTTCCTGAAATGATACCTTTGTAAAAAATTACGGCTGCTACTGTTACGAAAGCTCTTCTGAAATTTTTCACTTCATTGGTATTTAGTCCCGCTGAGATTGGCTTTGGCCATAATATATAGGGATCTCTTGAAGTTCTTGAAGATCAGTTCCTTGCAGTGGGGCAAAAAACAAAGAAAAATATTTTGGACTTCGTCTTACAATGTCGTGAACGTTTACACAAAGCCTGTGCTGTTGCCAAGGATGGCCTTTCTCTTTCACAACAGAAGATGAAATGTTAATATGATAAATATACCATGGTGCGAAATTAGACCAGGAGAAAAGGTTTCAGTTTTACTTTTTTTGCCTGGTGCTGCTCTTGCTGCTCGTTTTTTTGGTCCTTACATTGTAAAAAGTAAGTTGAACGAAACCAATTATGTGATTTACATTTCAGACCATCGAAGGAAAACACGGGTCTGTCATGTGAATTTGTTAAAGACATATTTAGAAAGATTAGTGAAAACTGATGAAGTTGATGATGTGAGCAAAAGTGCTACAGTTAAGGAGAAAATAGCCCATGCATCTAATGTGCTTATTATTCAAGAGGATCAGGAGGACAGGTTAGAGAAGCATCATGAAATGTTCTATGGAGGCTACTAGAATAACTGTTTTCTTAAAAGAAAGACCTCATTGGATTGATTAATAATTATTATTAGCTTTTTAATGATGTTTCTTAGCACGACATTGATGTTGGCTCAGCTCTGCAACATGCTAACCGTTGCTTTCTTGACAAAAGGGGAGTCATGAAAACAGAGGTGTCATATTTGCTGCAGAATAATTTTGCCAAATTGAGCAAAAGTCACTGGAGTTCTCCTTGCGTGTTGGTGCCGAAGCAAGATGGTTCTGACCGGTTCTGCACTGATTTTAGAAGAGTAAATGCTGTCACTGTAGCAGATTCTTTCCCTTTGCTGAGAGTTGAGGATTGTGTTGACAATTTGGAAACTCCTCGCTATATCACAAAGCTAGACCTTCTTAAGGGATATTGGCAAGTTTCGTTAACGCTGCATGCCTCAGACTAGAGATTGCTGCTTTTGTTACACCCGATCATTTTGCGCTTTTTACGCAGATGGCGTTTGGTTTGCGACACGGCCCAGCTACATTCCAACGTTTAATGGAGTTAGTGCTGAGAGATATAAGGCACTGTAATGTATATCTGGATGATGTTGTGGTTTACAATGACACTTGGATTGAGCACATGTCAACGCTACATGTGATGCAACCGTGACTTATTCGGAAAAGCAAGTTGGTCAAGGCAAAGTGTGACCAGTTGAGGCTAAAGTGACTGCAATCTTGTTGTCGTACCCTGTTCCCACCACTCGATGTGAATTGCGGAGATTGTTGCGGGAGCTGTTCTCTTGCAGGATGGTCCTGATGGTTTTGCTCACACTGTGTCTTACTTTTCAGCCAATAAATAATAATTAACAATCAATAAAATTCAACAAAACCATTTCAACTATTGAAATGGAAACCCTTGCTATGCTTTTAATATTACAACATTTTGATGTATATCTGGGATCTACAGCTGAACCAGTGATGGTTTTTACTGACCGTAATACTTTGGTTTTCCTTTCGCACATGTACAATCATAACCAACGTTTACTGCATTGGGCGTTGATGGCCCAGAAGTACAATCTAGAGATACAGCATTGGAAGGGGGCAGATAACATTGTTGCTGATGCTCTCTCTCTCGGGGTTGAGTTTTTTTCTTCGGGAGGAAAAAAATAAATTATATGTTCATATCCATTTGATGTTTATATTTATATATTTTTTCCCTCTTAGGTGGGGGAGTGTTACGACCTGAGCTGTGTTTTTCTTTTTTCTCTAGAGTTTGGTGCACTGTGTATGTCTTCTTATTATTATTATTATTATTATTTTTAGTGCTTGCACATTTTCTCTCTCTCTCTCTCTCTCTCTCTTTCACCCCCAGGTGGTAATTGGTGGAGAGTTTTAAAAAGACGCTGCAGGGGATCTGAAGAGATCTACCGACCTATTTTTCTTTTTTTTTTTTGCCCTTAAATCCAGTGAGTGAATGTTGTGCATGCTTTTTCTTAGTCTTAATTGTCCGTAAATATTGAGTCTGCTTGGTTAATTGTTAGTGGTAGTTAGGAATCAGTCTGTTTGCTTTTACGAGCAATCTGAATTAAAGATAAACCGATTAATTTATCTTATTGTCTGCTTGTTTTTATGTCACGTTGCCTTTCTTTGTTTCTCTTTGAGATTGACTTGTCCAACGGAATGCCGTAACAGTGGTGCTGTTTAACGCTGCTCTTTTTTTTTCTTTTCAGGCATCAAGAGCAAGGATTTTTCATTTATTACCTTCGAGAGAGAGAGAGAGAGAGAGAGAGAGAGATACAGTGATAACAGGAACTAGTTTCATGGACATCTTACAGCATTAAACATAACGATAAGTGGATAAACATACTATAGGCTCCAGCCTCTGCACCGTCCCCCTCAGCTCTCTCATCGGAGACAATCTGATCATTATGATTCATACACATTTCAAAATCATTTTCCTTATTTTCTAAGCTGCTTTGCGACTATGACCATTTGTTAAAATCGCTATACAAATAAAATTTAATTGAACTGAATTGCCTAACATAATTATAACACGTTTTTGCATTTCACGTTTTAGTATTAAAGTGTTACAAAAGTATGTACATTGTTTTTTATTCAAAAAGGATAGCATGGGCAAACATCTAAAAGGAATAAAAAGTGGGAAAAAAACACATTCGCGAAGTCACATCTGTAAAACCGACTCTGTGAAATGTCTTTATTTTATTTTGCAGTAAGTATAAAAGCTCATGCACTTCTACAACTACAGATCCAAATTGAAACCCGCCTGCATTGTACTGAGAAGGATCCTCGCTGTGAATGACCTAGATTTGATCAAATCACACAAAGCCAAGTGCTAAACCCGTGTAGCATTACCCGTAACTACCTCACCGATATTGATGATCATGGAGTGTAAATGAAATCCAGGAGATCCAGGAAGGCACTGTGCGCTCATCGGCTGCCGAGTGACCTGAACCTGATGTTGGCCGGTGAACAAATTATTTCGTTCTCAGAAGCCAGATGGACAGAGTGGAAAACCAAATGAAAATAGCACGCCTTGTTTATCTGACTGAACCACAGAGTGAGCCGTCTCCGGGTAATGTCACATACAAGATGGAAAAAATAGGTCTTATTTCACAAATTTGGAGTGTATGTGTGTGCTGCATCAGAAAGATGCAAGGAATCTCGACTTGAAGACGTGAATCATCCCACTCTGAAAAATGTCATTTTTCAATTAAAGGAAAAATAAAATAAACAAAAAGTAATCGTGGCTTCGGAATAAGGATGTACGGTTCAGATATGCTGAATGGCCCGACCCTCCTGTTTGAACACAATCACTGCTTATTCACAAGTAAGGAGAATACTGAACACCTGCCATGAATCAGTGTGGCTCAACACTGCCCCCTGCTGTTATCACAATGGCAATAGGAATGATGTTCTTCTACACCAGGGGCTGCAAACTCATTCAAATACATTGGATTAAATTCCTGCCATAAATCATTTCATTATTAAAACCAGTATCAGTGTTTTTCCTGTGCCAAGGACTACCATACAATAATACACACCATTATATTTTACTAAGACACAGCAAAGCATTGGCACATGCAAAAAAGAGAAACCATGCAATTCATGCCAGTTTCCTTAGATAAATTTGTTCACAGTAAGATCTGCTCCAATATACGGTCAAAGACGACCAAACAATAAGTTTTTTATGGCTGTCTGGGTTTTAGTATAAGACAAACTGTTTGCCCATAAAAACTATTTTCAGACTGTTAATATAGTAATAAGAGGATGAACATAATGATATATTGAAGTTGAACATCATAAGTGTCTTGTTAAGTTGTAATGCCACCAAGTCATCATCAATAAACCTTATACAATAGTTAGTTCTGACCGAGTAATCTGATTGGACAAGATGCGTTCCACAAGTGCTGATAATAGACAGTAACAGCACTGGGACAAACTCTCTGTGAGGGTAGGTCTGTACGGTCCGCAGTACTGAGGAGAGAGCAGCTGCCTGACAAAACCCACATTCACACCCAGTCACAGAAGCACTTTCAGTAAAAACACACATCTGATAACGTTATGTCGTCTTAAAAATAAAAATAAAAAGATGGCACAGTGAATTTTAGTTGTTTTTTTCTGCATATTTCAATTAGGAAGCTGTGGTCAAAACACAGAGTCAGCCAGGATACAGCGCCCCCTGGAGCTGACAGTGTGAAGGGCGAGGTTTAAGAGCTCAACTTGGCAGCGCTGGGGCTCGAATGAGTAACTCAGAACCTTAAGTGTTTGAGTCACCACTTCCCCTTACACCCATTGAACTCCTCAAATACTTTCATTCCTTAGTAATGGCTTTTAAGTCGTTCTGAATTGGGTCAGAACCATCTGCGTTCTTTTGTTTGCGGCTACAAAGGTAACTATGGCTTAACACTAGGCTGGAATAAAATCCCTCTCTAACCGCTGATCAAAGTTACTACTTGGTGTATGTGTGACAAGGGAGCGTACAGTACACTCTAGTGCACTAGTTTTCCATTTAATGCTATTTAAAGTTAAAATCCGTATCTTTTCATAACGCGATCCTGCAACCCTGAAGGATCTGACGGAGCTGATATTTTAAGGTGGAATATTAAGTAAATCTTGTGAGTTTCTCAGGACTGTCCACCACCTCCATGGTTTCTTCTCCTCACTTTTTGGCTACATAATACTAGGAAGAACTACTTTCACCCCTGTCGGCAGTTGCCAGCTCTGCCGGTCGCAGCTAGTTATAGTTTCATGTTGGTGGATCAAAATAACTGGTTTAAACAAAGAAGCTAATCATAATCTCACTGTCACTCATCACTCACTCAACGTCTACATTGATTTATCTTGCATTCAGGGTCACGAGGAGCCTGGTTCGGGCACGAGGTGGGGGTACATCCTGGACAAGGTGCCAATCCATCGCAGGGCACACACAGTAGTGTTCAAAATGATTGCAGTCCAACACCAGTAACCAGATCAATAATTGTTTTTGGGAGAAATTATATTTCTTTATTGGTAATATTTTACTTGTAGGTGTAGTGGAGTAATAGAAAACAACAGATCCAACAGTCATGACTTGCATGCACCTGATTTTGTGTAATTGGATCATTAATTGAAATGGGGCGTGTTTTCAATAATAGCAGTGTGGAGTTTATTTAAAGAGGTTAATCATTCTGTGAAAAACAGGTGTTAAACAAATTCAAGGATAACAAAAGGTTGCCCTGTGCATTTCTCTCTGAAAATAAAATTGATAGCTCCAGACATTGTTCAGAAGAACAGCGTACTTTGATTCAAAAGTTGATTAGAGATGGAAAAACTTTCAAAGAAATGCAGCAAATGATAGACTGCTTTGTGGAATGGAGACCAAAACCAGAAAGACGTGGAAGAAAACGGAAAACTACCATTCGAATAGATCGAAGAATAACAAAATTGACTCAAAGAACATCTAAAGTTACCTGTTAGTACTGTTACTATTAGAAGAAGGCTATGTGAAGCCAAGCTACCAGCAAGAAGCCCCGCAAAGTCCCATTGTTGGAAAAAAGACATGTGCTGAAGAGGTTACAGTTCGCTAAAGAACACACTGACTGGCCTAAAGAGAAATTGAGCAAAATTTGGTGGACTGATGAAAGCAAGATTGTCCTTTTTGGGTCTAGAGGCCCTTAGTGTTTATCAGGCCCCCAAACACTAAATTCAAGCCACAGTACACTGTGAAGACAGTGAAGCATAGAGACACAAGTATCATGATATGGGGAAGCTTCTCGTACTATGGTGTTGGGCCTCTTTATCACATTTCAGGGATCATGGATCAATTTGAGTCTATCAGAATACTTAAAGAGGTGACATTGCCTTATGCCGAAGAGGAAATGCCCTTTGAAATGGGTGTTTCAACAAGACAACGACCCCGAACACACCAGTAAGCCAGCAGCATCTTGGTTCCAGACCAACAAGATTGACATTATGGAGTGTCCAGCCCGATCCCCAGACCCTAATCCAATAGAAAATTTGTGGCCTGACAATAAAAAGGCTGTTTCTCAGACAAAAAAAATGCTGTTTCATGGGCTGGAATACCTGATCAAAGTTAGTTGACTCCATGCAGCACAGATGTGAAGCAGTCCTCAGAAAGCATGGTTATACAACTAAATATAAGTTTAGAGATGCACAAGAAAGATTTAACTTTTTCTAACTACTTTACTTTTCCTAAACTATTTGTTTTTCTTCACTTTCTGTAAACTAATAATACATTTAGCACATTTTTCTTCATGTTGTGATTCAGAAGAGAACGTGCAGGGTGTCCAATGCATTTGTGTGATTTAAATAAAAAAGTTAGCCTAATCTGCAGGTCTTTGGGAGGAAACCCACCAAGCACAGGGAGAACATGCGAACTCCATGCACAGGTTGGTGGCAATCGAACCTGGCCAGGAATCAAACCTGGACCCTGGAGGTGCAAGGCGACAGTGCTAACCACTACACCACCGTGCCACTCATAATCTGTTTATAATAAATTCTGTTTGTGAGACTGTTGTATCAAAACTGTTGAAAAGAAAGTTGATGAGTTCGGATGATGGTAGCGAAGAGCCCTATCTAAAACTTAAAACTTCGCTCCAACATCTCCCATAGGCGTCCCTGTGGATGGGGACTTGTCAGAGGAAAACGCTAATCAGATCAGTCCAGTACGGCTCATGTGGACTGATATTATAGGTAAAAAACATATGTCTCCATATTTATCCACAGCTTGGAACAGACTGATGATGTTGAGTCAAAATAAAAAACAAATGTTTTTTTTTTTTTAATGCACCAGTAATTTCCTGTGCTAATTGGTCGTTGACGGGATGCGGGCGGATGCGGGTGGATGCTTAGCCTCGGTGGTATTCCTAGTGCAGGTGGCTCGCTCACAATACGTCGCTTCAACAGCGACGACTGGAAATGTTCGACGCTGGAACACGAACTGTAATAGCCTGTCTGTTTAATATGCAGATTTATGTGTGCTGTAATTAATTTGCCATTATCCCTTGATTGATGTACCTGTACATTCCGAAGCAAACACTGCCTATAATTAATACCCATGAGGTGATTCCCGTGTTGCTCCATTACAATAAACAGATGCTTGTTTTTTTTTTTTTTCATACACCGAACGACGTGAACCACATGACGCAGTAAACAGATTCTACACTGACCCAGAGCTATTTGTTATGGAATTGCCCTCTCTTTCAGTCACATAAACACATTAAAGTCATCTTAACACAGCTTTGATTAATTTTTTTATTGGCCCTAATGCAACAATATCACAAACACACACACACCCTATATATCTCACATCACACTCATGCGACTAAGTCTTTGAGTACACAGTTACACTTTGCGCATCCGTTTCTTCGGCCGCTGGTTGAAAGGCGAGGTGCCGATCTGCGACTCCGGAGAGGGAGAGCCGTAGCTGGCGTCCGAGCCGCCGGCAGACGGGGCTGTCCCGGCGTCGCTCATGGTGGACATGGGACCCTCCTCGAAGACGTCACTCGTGAGAACGCCGTGGCCTGAAACCTGGCCCTCTTCACCGTCCTGTGGCTCCATTTTTACCTGCTGCAGCTGCCACAAGGGGGAGCCATTTCCTGCTGCACCTGAATATATAGGAAGAAATATCACAACAAAAATCACAGACCATGATGGCCATTCATGACCAGGAAAAGCACCATCAGGCCAAAATTTACTTATTTATTTTTTTAATATAAATTTTAAACCCACAAGCACAAGGATTTATAGGAAAATAGATATATAGATATTTTATTAATCCTAAGGAAATTCCGATATTAAAAAATTATAATAAAGATCAAAAGGTAAGACTTGGATCATATATAAATAAGTAAAACCCTTATCTAGTACCTGAGGTGTGAGGCGAGTGTCCGTCCTCCAATCCTGCAGCCAGTCTGTCACTGGAGATTCCCAGCATGCCAGTGGACATTGCTTGCTCTGCTGAAGTCAACTCCCCCTCACCGTCCTCATTCAGAGCAAAGCCAAGATCATTCACAGGTTCCTCTTTGACTTTAAGTGGCTTGGAATCCTCCAGAGCTTTCTCGGGGTTGACCAACCTCTCGTACTCGTCTGAGAGCTCCTTGCTGACCTACACACCAAACATTATAGCAATTCGGTAAACTCATCAAGTACAAAACTTTAATAATAAGTACAGTTTATATATATAATAGGTCAGATTATACAGTGGCAAGGAAAAAGTATGTGAACGTTTTGGAATTTCATGATTTTCTGCATTCATTTGTTATAAAATGTGATCTGATCTTCATCTACGTTAAGGGTATTGATAAATACTGAATAATGTGCCTAAAATAATAATAACAAAAAAATTCTGACCTTTACATGAAACCATGAAATTCCAAAAGGTTCACATACTTTTTCTTGCCACTGTATTTAATATTGTCGTACTTCGAACACCAACAGGCCCACAAATTGAAAAATACACCATAACCACGTTTACTACACTTTATGTTATGTGTGTATTGCGCTAACATTTGATTTCAAATTTAAGTATGAGCACCGTTCAAGTCAAACAAGGACTTGTGATGAAATGTCCAGTGAATGAAGGTGTAACAATGTGTAACACGTTACAGGAACTCGGCTGGAAGTTTATCGCCACGTCCTCCCCGTACAGTCCTGACCTCGCTCCAAGCCATTTCCACATGTTTGGGCAACCGTTTATGGAGTTCCTGGGAGGCCGGCGTTTCAAACGTGAAGCAGGCAATGTGATAAAACTTCTGTTGTTATGCACAATCAAAAGTCCTGGTTTGACTTGAACAGCCCTTTATATTTAATGAAAGCATTACTGAAATAATTTAATGATCGATTCAGACTGTACAAGTACATGATAAATAAGTAGAATATTCATTAAAAAAATTACAAGTGATACCATTATTGCTTTATGTATTACAAAATTCATTTTTTATGCAGCCTGTACTTTTGATATGCTAATTAGGCACCGAGATCACATGACCGGAGATCTCATTATAATTTTCTTCAAAACAACCATCATGGCGAACGCAGAGCCAACTCACAAAAGTTTTTTTGGGAATCTTCACGAAAAATCTTCGACAACTTGTCACGTGACCATTTTATTTGCGCGCTCATTAATATTCATTAGTGTCTGCCAAAGATGGGCGTGTACACAGGATCAGTCTTGTCGGTTATCAATTATTTCAATGTTTATACACATTGTATTTGCTATAGTGACTTTATTTTATTTTTATTTGATTAAATATGCAGTATAAAATTTGAGACCCATGTATGGTCTGTGTCGATCTTTAATTTAACTTTTGAAGACATAAAAATTAAGAGTGTATTTTAACTCTAGGAATCTAAATGAGGGATTTTATAACTGTGATACTCCATCTGTCTGCTTCTATGTTGAGCTTTCTTTATAAACTGAGCCTCAAGTGTCATTAATCTTTACATTCATTTATTATAATATTGTATTTGCACAAGAAGGAATCACAGAACTGAAATAAATTCACTGCTGTTCGTGACGGTGTTCGCTGTAAGTCAGGCGAGTGCGAGTCTTACCTGAAGCATGTAGCTGTGGTAGTCTTTAATGCGGACCTGCCAGAACCGCTGCAGAGCCAGCACACTGCCGACGCCGACCTCATGGAAGACCTGCTCGACCACGTCAGGAAAAGGGGTGGAGCCAAGACGGGCCTCGCGGTCCACGGCCACGCGCAGTAACCGGGTCAGACGCAGGTAATGCTCGTGCACCAGGTCGGTCAGGGTCTCCAACACGCTCTCCATCGCCGACTCGAAACCTGCATGCGCCAACACCGTGGCAACCGACTGGTACAGGAGCTGGCGGCATGAGGGCCAACTCAACTCTGTCACCGGCTCGCCTTCACCCCTGCACGGGGGAGAGGGGGGAAAAAAAAAAAGAGAACAAAGAAGATAAAAAGAAAGCAAAGAAAAATCAAAATGCACTTAGTTCTGCTTGATTGTTTCTTGAACACGAGCTCTTAAAATGAGTCGAATCAAATCGAATCAAATCAAAGCATGAATGAGATGAAAAGTATAAAAAACATTTCTGCTCGCTCCTTTTTTATTGTATCTTATACATTCTCATGCTAAACCATGACAGACAATACTTACAGTACTGTGAAAAAGTATTTGCCCGTTTCCTGTTTTTTTTTATTATTATTTTTTTTAGCGGATGATTCACATCAAGCAAATTTTAATATTACACAAACATAACCCAAGTAAATACAAAATGCAGTTTTCAAATGATGATTTCAGTAACGGAATTAATTTATTAATAGAAAAAAGCTGTCCAAAACTACAGTATCTGGCCCTACAGGAAAAAGTAATTGCCCCGTAAACCTAATAACCGCTTGTGCAATCAGTGATCAGATGAGCCTTTGTGTTCTTTTTGGTCAGCAGTGGCTTTCGCCTTGGAACTCTTCCATGGTTGCCATTTTTGCCCCTCAGTCTCATTCTTATCGTTTAAACCATGAACACTGACCTTAACTGAGGCGAGTGAGACCTGCAGTTTTTTTGATGTTTTGAGTTCTTTTATGAGCTCCTGGACGAGTCGTCGTTGTGCTCTTGGAGTAATTTTGGTCAGCCGGCCACTCCTGGGAGGCTCCTCACTGTTCCAAGTTCTCTCCATTTGTGGATGATGGCTCTCACTGTGGTTCAAAGCCTTAGAAATTACTTTGTAACTCTTTCCTGACTGATATACGCCAATTACTTTGATTCTCATCTGTTGTTAAATTTTTTTTAGATCGTGTTGCTGTCTTAGATCTTTTTACCGTGCTTCACTTTGTCACACAGGCTCTATTAAAGTGATTTCTTGATTTAACACGTCAGGCCTGCGTGTGGCAAGTTAAATTTAACTCAGCTTTCCAAAGGACACTTAATAAATTAAATCATCATTTAAAAACTGCATTTCATATTTACCCAGGTTATCTTTGTGTGACACGTTCTGTGTGTATAAATGTGACAAATATGGAAAGAAAAAAAAGGGTGGGGCAAATACTTTTTACAGCACTGTATAGTAGACACAATAAAACTTATTTACTTGTAGAAGTCACTCTCGGGGTCGCTGTGCCGCAGCTGGAACAGCTCATGAGGAGTTTTGCTGTCCAGAGGCAGGAGATCATCCGGTGCTGCCGGTGTGACAGGACGCGGCGGTAACGAGTCCGTTTCTTCCACTTTGAGAAAACCCTGAGTCTCGGACCCAGCGCCCGCGGGGTGCTGGCCCGGCTGCGCTGACGTGATGAGGCCGCGGAGTCGGCGGGCATGCTGGCACAGCTGCACGGTGTGGATCGTCAGGCTGCAGGGCTCGGAAGGAACGTCCAGCATGGTCGTGGGCCGGGGACGCCGCGCTGACGGCTGGTGCAGAGGAGGGTCTTGCATCTCGACCTGACGGAATTCTCGCTGCAGGAGATCGAAGGAGCTGCGGCCTGGTGGGACGGAGGCCACGGGGAGCTCACCCCAGTAGCGTATCATCTTCAATATTGACCTGGTGCCAATACTTCCTGAGTCAATAGAAATGACCTAAGAGCAATAAGAAGTGTGTTTAATTCACTGTTTAATGACAGATAGACTTGACAGAAACAAATCAAACATGTGAAGCCTAACTAATTGATCTTTACTATTTATGTTTACACTACGAGGGGAAATCTAAAAGTTTCAACGCGGCACAGATCAGGTTCTTGGCTGACTTTGATGCGACATTCCTTCTGCTCCTGGGTCAGCAGCCTGGGGACGAACTCAGCAGCATGTTCAAATCACACATGAGAATCGCCTGGACTGTTCCGTATGACACAGCGACAGCGATGTTGTGGATTGTTCTCTGACAATCATCACACACAAGTTGCCGAATGGTTTCGACCTTTCCGGAGCTTATTGAAGGTCTCCCTGATCTCTCATCGTCTTCCAGTGATGTTCATCTGTTCTCGAAGCCACCCCAGCAATGGACTGTTTTCTCTGTTGAGGTCAGGAAAGCCACTTTCCACTTCCTGAAGACCAACAAAGAGAGACTGAGGAGGAGGAGCTTCTTCCCGCAGGTGATATGGTCTCTTAATCAGTACACCACACAGTACTGATCCATTGTGCACATCCACATATATGGGTTTTGCACTCACTCTGGACAATCCAAACATTCACTGACACAAGTGGCCACTGCAGACCTGGGACATTAGTGGAGATTAGTTACTTACTCTAACATAAGTCACTTTAAATATGTCTCTTTCATGCATATTTGCACACTCCCTGGACATTTCTATTTTTATTCAACTTCATTCCTACACAAAAAACAAAATCCACAAATTCTATATTTCTATATTGTACAACTGTCTTTCTCATTTTTCTATATTTTTCTTATATTGTATATTTTGTACTGTACATTTACTTTATTCGTCTTAGTTAAATGTACCTTCTTTCTTCTTTTCATATTTATTTCTTATTTATAGTCTTTTATGTTAAGATCACAGGCGGTCGTATAATCACTTCACTGCATATCGTACTGTGTATGACTGTGTATGTGACAAATAAAATTTGAATTTGTATTTGAACGACTCGTCGCAACATCGCCGTAAACTTGTCGAATCATGTCAAACGTTCCTGTGGCAGATTTGCCCAGTCTTACGCAGAACTTCATGTTCTCTCTTTGTCCTGACTTTGATGAAATGGCAGACGGGGTAACACACACGCTCAGATGAGCACCACTCTGACGGATCCTGACGTACTCAGGGCGATGTCTTTTAGCACACTGACTTATAAGGGCTGGTGCTCCCTGTGCGTGCAGCCTCGAGCTGCCATCCGCTGACGTGTTACAAAACTAGTCTGGAAACATTTCGATACCATCTCGAATAAACATCTGGATTCTACAGATGTGCTGATCTGACACTGATGATTTGCTGTGTAGGGGTTCGAGGTGAGCTTGAGCATCAACATCTTCAAAGTGTAAAAAAAGGGGTCTCCTAGTATACATGAGTTAAGTTGATTCTGTGATTAATGTAATTCATAGAATTAAAATTGTGATTATTTAATCCTTCATACTTACGTCACCATGTATGATGAGATGTTCGCGGTTTGAATGTGTTTAATATAACTAGCTCAACTCCTCGAGATAAGTATTTTGTTTAAAATAACGGCAATTCTTTTACAATTTACATAAAAATAAATATATTTGTTTGATGTTTAATAACTGAGCAAAAAAAAAAACAGACTCGGTTGACTGTTCACTGTATGTGTACGCATGTAAATGCTTCCGTGTTTCTACATAAAGCTACGGAATTGGTTCCGCTCATATTAAAAGTTTATTTAGTACTTGGAAAATATAATGAATATTTGGGGTTTTAATGTTCGTAAAATGGTTTGTAATTAATATTTTGTTTTCCGAGTCTTAAATAACCAAATACAGGAAAAAAAAAGCTGATAGTATTTATTTCACGGCGATATAGTTCCTCCCGGAACAAACACGGAAGATTTACATCGACACACCAAACAAAAATGGCGGACACCGCGGACGGAGCGTCGGAACCGGAGACCTGTTTCAGCACAGAAAATAAATCCGAAATGGAGACAGAAACATCGTCGCTGGGTGAAAACTGTGAGACTAAAGAGGAGAACACAAACACCAGCGAGGAGCCTTTTAAGAAGCCGGACATTTTAGCGTTAAAGAAGAGCAAAGGTGTGCAGAAATTGGCACCTGAGTCATCAGATGTTCGAGAACCTTCTAAGGAACCCGCAGTAAACCGCGACCAGTCTCTTAAACACGACGCTGAAGGTCTGCATCAGTCTCCTGAGCCAAAAAAGAAACAGATCCTCCATGCAACAGCACCTAAACCCGACATCAGGTCCCAGAAACCAGCCAAAGCGCCCCCTAGTGGTAAATTCCCTCCTCTTCCATACTCCGAGCCTCCCTGGGCTGGGGTTCCTGATGTCCCTTACACCTTCGAGCTGCTCAAGAACGGTTCCATCCTGGACACCGTGGCCCTCAGTCAGCAGAGTTACTTCGTGGTGGGACGCCTGCCTGTGTGCGACATCTCTCTGGAGCATCCCTCCATATCGCGGTACCATGCCGTGGTGCAGTATCGTGGAGAACCAGGGGACACCGGGGCCCTAGGAGAGGAGCTCGGGTTCTACGTGTACGACCTGGGCAGTACTCACGGCACCTTTGTGAACAAGAACAAGATCCCTCCTAAAACGTACCTGAGGCTGCACGTCGGCCACGTGGTGAAGTTCGGAGGAAGCACGAGACTCTTTATCCTCCAGGTTAGGAGTGTCGCAAACTATTCCATCGGAATAATGACATCGCGATTTACAAAACATATTTATCTAGGTTAACACAGCAAATGATCAGAATAGGGAAAATGTTTGTCGATGTTTATTTATTAGCCCAATATGATTAAAAATACCCAAAAGATTGGTATATAACCAACTGGGAATTTACAAAATGTATCAAACATCTGGATGCCGCAGATGTTCTATCTTCACACTAATAAGCTGTATAAGTGTGCGAGACAAGCTCGTCCATGTCCAAATAAGCAATTCTAAACCTTAAACAAAATCTCATAATATAAATGACTAGAGTTGATTCTCAAGTCAAGTCAAGTAGGCTTTTATTGTCATTTCAACCATATACAGTTTATACACGATGAAACGAGACAATGTTCCTCCAGGACCAAGGTGCTACATACGACATAAAGTTACAACATAAATTAACAAAACCGACCAGCTAACTAACTAAGAAGAGACAAACCATATTAACATTATACATTAACAAAAACTATTCTATCTAAAGTTCTATATAGAAAAAGACAAAGACAACAAAGTGCACGTGCAAACATGTGACAACATTCTGATCCTGTGGTTAATGTAATAATCTATAGATTCAAGATTACTTCTCGTCACTGCGTATATACAAGTGTAGTGAAATTTAAGCAATCTGTGCAGTGCAACTCGAATTCTAGCTAAAATTGTAATTTTTAGTGCAGGATAATGAAAACAAATTATGTGATCGATATTTTCTTACATACATGTAACATGTATATAATAATACTAATAATAATAAAAGCTCAGCCAATAATATTACATCATAAATAATTAATAAATATTTATAAATGCTTGCAAAATGTAAACATTCTACACAACACAACAGCGGATGAAATTTGTGTAAACATGCAGATTGTAGGTAAAACTGAGCTAGCGGAGCAAGATAATGCATTTGATCGGTGTGTTCTAGTTATATGTATTAGCAGCATTTAAATGATATATAATTGTTGTTTCTCTCGCCTGCTGTTTGCGCCCTACACAGGGTCCTGAATCAGATGAAGAGGTCGAGTCAGAGTTTACGGTTACAGAGCTGAGAGAGCGGGCGAGAAAGCAGCGAGAAGAGCTAGAGAAGAGGATGATGGGAGGTGGTTCAGACGACGACGACGATGATGACGACGATGGTGATGATAAGAACAAGGAGGAGAAGAACGGAGAGAAGGCTGCTCATAAAAAAAGTGCAGAAGACAGTGGCTGCTCGTGGGGAATGGGTAACCGTCCTGTCTACTCATTACCATTCAGTTCAGTTATTTACAGCACAGTGACATGATTGGTTCGCACGTCCCAGTTAGGAAGCTGGTGTCAGAGTCAGCCAGGATACAGTGATGTAGGGCTTGGAATTGTCTAGACCAATGGTTCACGATCAACAGGGGGATTGTGGGAGATTTAATTTGGACCCATTGTCAGGTCATGATGGTTTGTGATTTTTTATTTCATTTTATTTTTTTAAAGGTTTGTCCGTAGGAAAGAAATGGTGGTAAAAGAAGGCATGTGGGATTTTAGGCATGAAGTGAACATTTCCCATCTTAAAGCAGTAAGCAGCCTTGAAATTACATTTATTACAAGTTTGTTTTTATATGTTTTTTTGTTTTATTTGCATTGTTGAATAAACAGGAGACGATGCAGCTCCAGAGGAGGATGAGAATGAGGAGAATCCGTTTGCCACAGAGTTTCAAGAGGATCAGGAAGCAGCCTACCTGAAAGATCCTAAAAAAGCCCTGCAAGGGTTCTATGATCGAGAAGGTAGACCTGGAATCTGAAATCTCTCGTTGTGTTTTTGTACATATGAGTGAAAAATGATCCGCACTCTGCTGGCTGTGTAATTTATTTTAAATAATTTTTAGAAAAGACAAACACATAATTTCTTTGACATAATCTTTCGTAATGCTTTTCGATACACTTGGTCCGTCTGTCAACAAGCTTTCATATTCCCTCATTAATAAATGTTTTAGTCTGAGCTGTGATCCACGAACGCACCGCCGTCTTCAGTTCTTCATCAGGAGTGAATCTTTGTCCTAGTGAGGACTATAGGGAGTTTCCCTTTTCCTGATAATGTTCCAATACTTCTGGCCCTTGAGAATCTGGAAGCGTTGCTGAATTTTACAGCTGATGGTCGACTTTTTCTCGGTCAGTAATTGAGGATGTCTCCATTCCAGACTCTGCCGTTTACTCTAAGACTACTCTCAGGTAGTAATGAATCTGCGTCTCGTCACTGATAACGATTCTCTTTAAGACACTTTCACCTTGTTTAAAGTATCACTCCAGTTTTTGTTAACAGATATCCAAATGCTTCTGTTTACGCTTTTCCGTGGGTTGTTTCGGCACCGGGTTCACCCTCAGACCATAAAAAACAAACATGAATCGCTGCACGCTACTCTTCATTCTTGCCGCATCCACTTTTGCTCGCACAGCAGTTACCAATGAACTGATGTAACACTTTCACACCTGAACAGCAGTGACCGGGGAGACGGGAGCTTTAAAAGGAAACCGCTGACGAGACCGTGCGGCTGAGAGAAGGTTTAATATAACCGGAGTGCGGATCATTTCTGACTCACCCCTGTAATTCAGGATGAATATAATTATACTCGTTTTTTTTCTGATTTCAGGAGAAGAACTAGAATTTGAATATGATGACAAAGGACACGGCACCTGGCTCTGCAGAATCAAGTGAGAAACACAGCACCGATACCGATAACAGAATTCTGGACGTTGCTGATTTGCTTTTTCTCTGACTGAGAAAGGAGCTCTGATTATAGTTTAAACCCGTTCTGATGCTTGTTTCTATAGTAACAATACACACAGGGGACTATATTTCAGTTCCTGAGGTTTCTTGGTAACGTTATAAGCTGCATCTATTTCACAGTAGGGAATTTAAAAGAATGAAAAATAGGAAAAGTTTTTTTTTTTTTTTTTTTTTTTAAACTTATAAGACTATAGACTGTAAAACTGGTGTTAATTTTTTTTCTTCCAGGTTGCCGGTGGACGATGCGAAGGGCAGGCAGCTAATCGCTGAAGTCACACACGTGGGTAGAAAGAAGGAGGCGGCCGTACAGTGCTGTTTGGAGGCGTGTCGCATGCTGGAGGCCCGAGGTCTGCTGAGGCAGGAGGCAGGTTAGTGGTTAGAAGACGCGGCCCTGTGCTGTAGTCATAACTACACGTATTTTAAAACTCTGTTTTAAAATATTAGACCATCGTAAGGCGCGGTATATTAGAGTATTCTTAAAGTCTTAGTATTTACACCGAGCATACACACACAACCATATGAGAAAAATCCATGATTTGATGTGATCTTCGCTCCTGTCTTTTGGCTCCAGTCTCTCGCAAGCGCAAAAAGAAAAACTGGGAAGACGACGACTATTACGACAGCGACGATGACTCTTTCCTGGACCGGACGGGTACTGTTGAGAGGAAGAGGACGGAGCGCATGAAGAAAGCTGGCAAGATCCAGGAGAGACCTGACACATATGACTCTCTGGTAAATTACATTCATTCATATATGATTCACTCATACGAGAACGCTGCATCACGCTCGGGTTATAGCGCGCAAGATTCTGTTTTTGACTTTTATGATCAAAATCAATCACTCAGCCAGTCGGTCACTCACTCACTCACTCAGTCGGTCACTCAGTTCAATTCAATTTAATTTTATTTGTATAGCGCTTTTAACAATTGCCATTGTCCCAAAGCAGCTTTACACAATCAAAAGAATTATTTAAGTTTGTATGGAATTTGAATATGTATGAATCAAAATGGTCAGATCGTCCCTGGTGAGCAAGTCGAGGGCGACTCAGTCGGTCACTCACTCACTCGGTCGGTCACTCGGTCGGTCACTCAAGTAACTAACACTTTTTCTTTTTTAACTTCTTTAAATTCATTATTTTTAAGGTTGCTAAGCTTGCTGAGGTGGAAAAAGAGCTCGCTGAAACTGAAAGAACACTGAGTTCTTCTGGGAAAGGTGAGATAATGACTGTCTGTCTGATGGCTGCCTTTCTTTCGTCCTTACTTCCGTTTTTTTCTTTCTTTTTCTGTTTCTTACTCTCTAGGTAGGTTTACATGGGCCATAATATTCCAAATAACTTAATAATTAGCAATAACTGCAATCAGAGCAGTGTGACTCAATTCGACCCGATCAGAATTAATTTTCAGTCCAAATGAAATGTTTAAAATGTGTAAACATTTGATAATCTGTAACCGTTTCTGTGATGTAAAACACTCGTTCTAATCGTTTTTCTCTTTTCTTAATATATTCTATCTGTGCATGTTTACCCCACGTGAGGGTGAAATCTCTTCCCTAGTAAACTGCCTGAGAACAACTGTTTCATCCACTGAGTCTCTGGAGAGGGAAATGACTCTAATCAGGCCGCCGTAGTGAGGCATTTAACCAATCAAAGACGAGAATTTTTGTAACCAAACATAACACAGAATGTGGGATTTATCGAAAAAGATAATGACCGAATACTACTCCTCCTCCTTCTTTCATGTTTCCGGCAGATTAAACACTTCACTTTCTTTCTCCCTTCCTGTTTTTTTTTTTTTTTTTTTTTTTTTGCCGTTCTTTCTTTCTAACTCCAGCTTCATATTGTAATCATCGCCTGCACATGTCATTTTACCTGCTGTGTGACTTTACATACATCCCCAGAGGGCTCGAGCTCGGCCACACAGGACCCTCTGGATGAGTTCATGAGCTGCGTGCGAAATCAAGCCGCTGTAGACGTGGTGCAGAGGAAGAAGCTGCATCTGCACGTGGCCGAGCTGAAGAAGGAGGAGCAGCGACTGCGGAAACTCATCGACTTAACCAGACCTACGCAGCTGCCCTCACTACAGAGCGGGTGAGATTTACAGACGAGCGTGGTACTGATATCATGTATACGGTGGATTCCAATTACATGCAGAACAATTTTTACCAGAACAAGATTTAAAAAACGTATTCTGCAAGACAAAACCAGAAAAACATTTACAATTTCTAATCAAAAGTGCACCTAAAGAACCTGTAAAGTCTTGTTCTTCTGGCCAAGGCCATATTATTATTTTCTTTATTGACTTTTTCCACAACTCTTTAAATCCCTTACATTTTAACATAATATTATATTGGTTTGAATAAATCAGTTTAATGTTTAATATGTACTGTATCTGCCATGAAACAGCCTGCGAAGTTGATATGGCAATAAATCCCGAAACAAACAAATCCAATGACATGCCAGGGACAGACGAGGAAAAAGCACATACTAATGATGATGATAATGATGATGACGATGAATTAATAAAAGTGTATGTACATAACTGTGTGTTTCTCTTAGTCCTGGCAACCAATCATCTGACCCTGACAAGCCCAGGACGTTAGCCCTGCCTTTGTTCGGTGCTATGAAAGGTGGCAGAAAATTTAAACTGAAAACAGGGACCATAGGGGTGAGACCTTTCTCCCTTTCTTTCTCATTATCATGTACAGTATACAGTATATCTGCTATGTTCAACCCTGTCACTCAGATCTTACCTCCTTATCTGCACGGCTAAGTGTTTAACTGAAAACCCGTTCCAAACAGAAGTTGCCTGTGAAAAAGCCCAACCTGCCTCCTGAGCTCTTTAACATGAAGGAACTACCGCCTGGAGGAGAGGAGGAAGAAGAGGAGGAGGAGGAGGAGGAGCAAGAGGAAGGAAAGGGAAAGGCATATGAAATGGACGAAGAGGGTGAAGATGAGGAGAAAGAGAGCACAGCTGCCGCAGAGATGGGTGAGATGGAACATGTGGATCCCTCCAGTGCTGGAGAACTTCCAGAAGAAACCTGTTCACAGAGCCCTGGAGGTAATTCCAGCTAAAAGTAGCACACAATTAATTAAAGTTGATGCTGGGTTAATGATTAATGAGTCTCTCATTTTTCCAGAATGAGAAAAAAAACATGCCAGAAACACCAACCTTTTGCATCATAATGACATTTTCTACACAAATTGTTAGAAAAACAGTTAGATAACTTAATTGTTGGCACAGTATGAGCTCTTGTCATGTATAGACGGTTGAAAATGTACATTCTACTTTAGATCATGTCTTCAAAAGCAACAACAGTGACAGATGGAAATTAAAGGCGTTCTCCTGTTTAGAACGTGATAATTCTTCAACAGAAAAATGATTATACACATAGGATAAGGAGAGTTAGGCGACCTAAAGGACTGAGGTCGTCACCTGGAATGGTTTTCCAACAATATTGAAGGAGTTCCCAGACATGTTGGGTACTTTGCCGTTGGCTGGTTTTCCTTCATCTTTCCTTTAGATGGGGTGATTGTGGAGGCCGGGTCATCTAATGCAGCACTCCGTCACTTTCCCTCTTGGACAAATTGCGCTTCCATCACCTAGAGGTGTTTTTGAGGTCGTTGTCCTGTTGGAAAACAAATGATGGTCTCACTAAGTGCAGGATGGGAAGGCATGTCGCTGGAGAATGCCGTCTGTTCACCCTCTCTATGTCCAACCAAAGACATCCAGAGAACCAAAAATCTCACATTTGGACTCGTCTGACCAAAGAACAGTTTTGCACTGATTTAATGTCCATTCCACAGTGAATGTTAAAATAATGTCTGACGCTTGACCTCCTAGAAGCATTTACGTAGGCTCTAATCTGAGGACCTGTAAATTCGGCGGTTCCATGAGGCTGGTTATTTTAATAAACCGATGTAATAAAACTTTCCTGGAGAGCCAGTTTGATGAATCATAGCATTCGATGAAATCATCGTAGCACGAGATTTATTCTTGCCATAATATGGATTTGTACAGTAGTTGTATTCCCTCTAATGAGGCTATTGACTGTGTCCACCCTTCCTCTGCACAAGACAACTGATGGTCTAAAGCACATGCAAGAAACGTCACAAATAAGTTCTGTGAACTGAAAACCATTTCTGGTGACCGATCTCGTGATCCTGATGAGAGAATGCCGTGAGAGTCCCGAGCAGTCATCTAAGCTAAATGTATATACCTTTAACAATCTGAAATATAAAACATATTCTGGATTGTTTAACATTTTTATATGCACTACATAATTCCAAACGTGTTGTTTCATAATTTGGACATCTTCAGTATTAATGCACAAGGTTGAAAATAATAAAAAAATAATAATAAATTATCTCCTTCAGAGGTTTTTTTTCTTTTAAGTATTCGCCTGCCTAGTTGGTTAGATGGATAAATACCTTGTAAAAACCCAGTTGCTTGTATTTTTAAGCTGCTTGTGATGCAGTAACAGATGATAACCACTAGGCTGCACTGTTCGGCTTCTTTCTAATGACTGGTAAGCATAAATTCATTCGTGATTATCGATTGATTTTGTGTTTTAAAGAGAAAACGCAGGACTCGGACAGACAAAAAGTGAAGAGGATTTTAGCACACGGACAAGAGAAGGTTAAATCAGTTAGCTCTAGAGGAGACTCGCCGTCCGCAACTCGAGGTACGGTTGTTTTTTAATAAAGAAAACGTGTTCATGTTGAGCAACACAAGATTTTAAACTTTTTTTTTTTTTATCTTTCCAGAGGAAAGCCAACCTCCTCTGAAAAAGAGTGGGAAGGTGATCGGTCCCAGCAGGGTATGTAGTGCACATTTCTAATGTTTTTTTTTTAATTTTTTTTAGTATTTTGCCCAACACTCCAGATTCCCCGAAGGCCCGAGCCTACACATAGTGCTGTGAGTGTGAGGTCGCATTGGTGCAGTGTTTGCTTTAGGATGACTCACAAAACGAAATAAATAAATAAATATCAAAGTGCATTTTGATTTCATGACGCACATGCAGTGTTATTTTTACTGATGAGCCCTTATCCAGATTTATTTGCACCCTTCTGTAAAAATGGGTAAAAAGGTTATGAAAATATTTCCTCATGATCACTTGAGAGAAAGAAAAACCTGTTTAATTTGAAGTACATTCCTTTAAGGAAAACAAAAATCTTACCACACAAACCACGAATACATTTCTTAACAAAAATAATTGTGTGACAATTATTGGCACCCCTAGAATTTCTTGGAGATAAAATGAAACCTAAGTCTGTTCCTTATTTTATGCCTAACTTAAATTTCACATGTGTTCAGGAGCTCTGAAATGATTAACTTCCTGTTTCTCTGGTGTATAAATATGGGGTGTGACTAAGGACATAATTTCTTGATTATTCATCAGCGTGGGAAAGAGTAAAAAGAACACACCAAAGTGTGTTGACCTTCATGAAATAAATAATGGCTATAAAAGTGCCTAAACACCAGAGTTATAAGGAATCTACCTGGAAGAGGATGTGTGTGTGTGTTAGTAAATGTGTGACGTGTGAACGTTTGAGTGTATGCATGAGTGTGTGAGAGAGAGAGAGAGAGAAATTTTTGGATGAAAAGCGATTTCAGAAGCAGAAGTTTCAAGTCACTTAATTCTCCACATCTACTATTAGACTACAAACTACTGGAGTTTGTTAATTAATCCTCAAACTGGGTGTACGGTTAGATAAAATGACAATCAAGCTTAGAAACATTAATACACGTTAAAAAAACACTCATCCTGACTCTTGAATTGGATGAAGGACCTGTGAGGTGTCTTGTGAGTCTGATTTAGCTCTAAAGGCCCTAGAAACCTTGTTCTGATCTAAAACACAAAGAAATCCATGAAGGGTCAAGGACAGAGGTGGGTCTTAAGAGTGCACAAGTGAGAATCCAGGACCCGAGAGGATTTGGAGATTTAGACAAGATCTTATTGAGGATTATTGCAAAAGACTCAGTGTTATGTTGGTATGGATGCAGGGGTCCCAGTAGTTGTGTGTGGTTTTGTTTAAAAAAAAAAAAAGGATAAATATTTAGATCTTTAAATAAGTCTACTTTAATTAAAGATTATATTTTGGAGATATTTAGAGTGTCAGGTCAATATTTTCAATTATAATTTTTATCATAGCTTTATCGAAAGTGGCAATAATATACCATGTGTATATAATGATGTGTTCGTCTCTTCCTTCAGCCACCAGGCACCACGTCTAAACAGTACCCCGAGGACGACCCTGATTACTGCGTCTGGGTGCCTCCAGCAGGTACGGTAGCAGATGCCTGTTTAAAAGTTTCTTTTTAAATGAATTTTATTTTTTATTTTTTTTATTTATTTTTTTTATCACTTTAGATTATATTCAGCAAGTGCAATGTTCATATTCAGTGCTGTGGTTAATAGAGATGAGAATCACCAGGGACCAAACGATACGATATCATCACGATACCCAGATGCTGATTTGATTTAAATAGTGATTATGTAACTATTATGATTTAAATTAATAAATGTTCCACCTTACCAGCTGATGTTAAAATATTAAACAAACTTGGCAAATAATAAACTTCTGACAGACGGGATGCTGTGCAGTTTGCCCGTATGTGAATAGTTTAGAGCACGCCACCTGTTGGATTAGAGAGAAATGGCAAATTTATATAAAAAAATAAAAAATTGGAGTTATCACAAAATTATTGTTATACAACTGAATCTATTTCCTCCCCCCCTGATCTCTAGTGGTTTAGTGCTTTCTGTTGTTTGATTAGAATAGTCTTAAAATGCTGATCTGACTCAAATCCTGCATAGCCTGGACATTCTTTCAGACTCGGTAAGTACCGAAACTGTCTGGAAGAGAGAAAAAGAGGGAAGTGAATGTATAACACAGCTTCAACCTGCAGCAATTAGTAATTAAGGGAAATCAAGTAATCACGATGCATTTTTGTCCAAATCACTGACACCAAAGCTACTGCGTGACGATAAGATAATCTCTTGTTTCTGAAGTCAGCCTGAACCCTTTTTACTCCGTATGAAAGTCCGGGCCTTGATCTTGTTGACATTAATGATGTCCTAATGGCCTCCACTGCACAGTTGTATCCGCCGTACGCTCTTTGATGAGCTCATATAAGAGATAAGCTTTAACATTTGAGGTTAGAATTTTTTCCTTTTTTACTCCAGAAAGACTGTCTGTGAAATCAGCGAAGGAACACTGGGCCTCTTTTATCAAAGCGGATGTGAACAAATTATTGTGCAAATTGTTCACAGGGACACGAGTTTACACTAGAAATGTGGTTTACATAAAAATCCAGGTAGTTTAAGGGGGGAACATATATATATATATATATATATATATATATCTGTCCCTATGAGAGAGCTCCCATATGAATACTTGTCCCTGTAAAGCATTTTAAATTGGTATAATAAGAGTGATTATATGCAAATTTTACTTTGTTTGAATTATTGTCCTGTCTCAAGCTAAGAAAACATGAAAATTACCAGAATTGGGTTAAGAACCATCCAATGCATTATTCAAACCTGGGAGGATAGAACTGAATCAAACTGTGGTATAAAGAAGTGTCATAATAAATCAATGACATCTTCAGAGATGTGTGTGCGTGTGTGTATGTGAAGTATTTTGACACATAATAGTTTTTTTTGTTTTTTTCACATGAATCGTGACACGAATATAATGACACTCAGTTGTTTCCTCACAAGGCAGATGAGATTAGCAATTCATCTAGGAGAAAAGAAGCAGTGCTGTATAAAGGGAGAGATCCGTCCCTGTGGGAATTAATGTGCTGCTTTACTAAAAGTGTTTAGAAGTAACTCTTAAGCAATTTTGTTATTTTTAGCTCTTTTAGCTGACTGTAAACTTTGCCCTTTTTAAAGATTGGTGGGTGTGACTAGATGAAAATCAGCTTCACTGCCCAGCAAAAAAAAAAAAAAGTCAATATTTCTCAGGCCCACATGTATTTGTGGTGGAATTTTTCAAGAAGCTTACACGATGCCACCTAAGATCTCCAAGATCTCGTGTTGATGATGGGCGAATCGGACCATCACATAAAGCCTTCAGCAGATCCCAGAGATTCTCAATGGGGTTAAGGTCTGGATACTGTAGTGGCCGATTTATGTGTGAAAATGATCTCATGCTCCGTAAACCACTGTTTCACAATTTGAGATGCCTGTTTAAAAGTTAAGACACTTGGCATCTTAATTTTGGAGTGTGATCAGGCCATCGAGGAGGAAAAAAACCCTTTCATAGATGTGATAACCTGGTGATTCAGTACTTTCAGGTGGTCAGCTGACTTCATTTTATTGCCCCATAATGTTACTGAGTCTAGACCTGAGTAACTGATCAACCCCAGATCATAACACTGTCTCCAGAGGCTTGTACTGTGGACACTATGCATGATGGGAGCTTCATGTTCTTCCCTTCTTACCCTGAACACAGTAAATCTGGACTCATTACACCACATGACCCTTTTCCATCCCTCCACAGTCCATTCTTTATGCTTCTTAGCAAATTTAAGCCTTTTTTCAACTAGCCTCTGAAATAAGTGTTTGTGTTTATTTGTAAGGCTGCACAGCTGTTTTAAAAAGCTGTTTCCTTTGCTTGATGCAGGACACTAATTTGCCTCTTCTGAAAGAAATGAGAAGCCAGTGGACTTTTATAAAAAACTGACCAAAGAACATTCATAAACATCCTTACATCACTTAAAGTATTCTGCCAGGAAATTGTAATTTATTTTGGAGAATAAAACATAACTTTACTGAAAGATTGATGAATGAGGTCCGTTGATTGCTGTTATGTTTTGAGAATAATTTTTTTTTTTTTTAGACACTTTTAATTCGCTTCCAATTAAGGAAGTAATGTGACACACATGTCAGTGAACTGCATTCCTCTGGTTTGTTCAAACAGGTCAGACCGGTGATGGACGGACTCATCTTAACGACAAATATGGCTACTGAGATCACAACAGAAGTTTTAGATGGTGTCGTTGTGAAGAGTGTAAGGCAGCTCCAGCTGACACAAAACACAAAATACACAATTCCCTTAAAAGTCCGGCTGCTTTACGGAGGCAGGAAACTTTCATACATTCTTTGGCTTGCCATCTGTGTTCACACTTACATTGTGTGTTATTAGTGCACAATGGGGCTGGGAAAGGAGCAGAGGACAAGGATGGAAACACTGCAGGGATGTGTTTTTTTTTTTTTGTTTGTTTTTTTTTTAGATATTAAATCCTAGATTTAATGGAGCACTCATTGACTCTGGTCAAGTCAAGCACTTGGATCGTCTGCATTTTCAATCCTGATTACTAAGCCGACTAGCTTGCATATTAATATTTATAATTAATGTGTGATCTTCATCGGCATCCATGACATACTTTTGTGAGTTGACTTGTGTTTAAACAACAAAATAGCACCACAATATGGAAGAGGATTAGAGCTAATATTAAATATTTGAGTTCAAAGGATTTTAACTTTTTCCCCCTCAGAATTCAGACTTTAAACACAGAATTCTGAAATTTCTTTCGCTTTCTTTAAATTCTGAACCTTCCATCCCCATTCCATTTTTTTGTTGTTGTTGTTTTTAACAATTCTGACTTTAAACATAGAATTCTGAAATTTCTTTCTTTAAATTCAAATCTCCCCCCAGAGTTCTGACTTTTTTTTTCTCAGAATTCTTACTTTAAACTGAAAGAATATCAACTTTTGAGTTTAAAAGTCAGAACTCACATATTTTTTTAATGGTGGCCTTAATCCTCATCCATGCACGAATCACTTAACCCATCACAAATATATTTAATGTTGTTCAGGGTGAAGCTTCCTTTAACGGTGTATATCTTTATACCCTACTCATAACATCCACTTTTCACTCGGTTAAATATAGTTCAGAGGTCCAGTACTGACTCAACCCACCATCCGGGTCACTCTGCGTAACACCAGCCATCCTGGACGAGTTATTATAAACTCCTGGGTGAGGTTATTAAGCCGTTCAGCCAGGAGCAGCAGTGTTCAGGCTGGATCTGAGTTCAGCATGTGTTACCGTAGCCAAGAGAGACGAGCGTATTCAGCAGCCATCTGGAGGCTCTCTCTGTATCCTGGGATTGAGAGCAAGCTGTCCATGAATTAAGTGACACAAATGTGTGTGTAATTTTGACGTATGTGTATGTGTTCCCTCTATTTGATATTAATGAGGAGTGACTCAGTGTTAAGGAGGCGCGTTGGCACGAACGTGTGTTGTTTTGTCCAAGGAAAGATTAGGCTCTCCCACAGACTCTTCTTTTTTTTTTTTTTTTTTTTGTCAGTTATTTAATTTGTTGTCTGGTCCTAGACAAGGTGTAAAAGGAAAGTGTATTTTTCTATTACTCTTCTTTTTGTAAAAAAAAAAAATAATAATAAATGGTTCAATGTATGATGTGAGAGTTTTTTTTTTCTTTAATTATTATTATTATTGTTTATTGTTGGCAAAATGGTCCGTAGATATTTTTCCTTATATAAAATTAGATATTTTTCTTTTATTTCAGACCCGTGGTGGCTGTGAACGTTACAATAGCTTGAATAGAACTGAATTTCAAATACTGGCTTTATTTAATTGTTTCTTTCCTGAACAGGGCATAATCCAAAGACGCATTACTTAGTTTCCGCTAAGCCAACTAATAATAATAATAAAAATTATTTTCATCATACTTTTGTCATGTCCTTCAAGGCTACATATAAGGTCTGGCTTGTGAATCAATATTGCACAATTCCCACCCTTTATCTCAACTGCCAAACGGGACTTGTGTTGAAATGTCTTGTGAATGAAGCCAAACTTCAAGTGCAGATGTTTGAACGGTGCAAACTTTTTAAAGAAGGTTGTACGTCCATAAATGACGACCCTGCCCCGAAGTGGACACACACTCATTTACCAACACCACTTGCACATTACGGGAACTCGGCTAGGAGTACTTGCCGCGTCCCCCGTACAGTCATGACCTCGCTCCAAGGAGAGATCCACATATGTCAATCCCACTGGCCACCGAGCATATGATAACTTTTATAGACTTTTGAGCACAAAAGCCTCAGGATTTCCAAAGTTGAAATCTGATTGTCCACATCTCTACACAGCACAGTAAGATAAGAGCCTGGGAAATTGGTAATAATATAATCGTGAGAGGAAAATTCCTCTTTAAACGTCCGTGAGAGGCGGCCAACTGTTTAGCAAGTGACTTAAAATACCATCGTGTCAAATTGCTTCAACCTGTTTCATCAGCTCACTTTACTATGGCATCTTAAAAATGACTGTGATGATGATCTGGCATGGTTTTGTTGCCATTCTTACAATACCACTAGGATCAGAGGAAATGATTATCTAATGAGTGAAGGGAAAAATCTATATAAAAAGAGGAATAGATATGTAAACCACATACAAAACTTATCTTATTGGATTTGATTCTAACAACAAATGAAGTAAATTTCATACTTCCAGGCCTGGCTGCTCATAACTATACTGACAAACCTGATATTTTATGGTTTATATGGTTATAGCTCATACAGTATATGTTCTGTAATAATTACTGTTATCACTAACAGCTGCAGTTCTAAAAAGTGAAACATGTAATAATGTGTAAAACGCATCAATATCTGCTTTTTCGGAGCATCCCTCCTCTGCTCACACATAATGGAAATGTCTCTTAGTGGTTTGAGTGATCTATAATTACAGTAATTGGAGCTGTAGTGATACATGAAGGACATGCTTGAAGTGGACGAGCGTCAGGAGCCCATCGCTAAAATAGTCCACTGATTTTAAACATGTCCCACTTGTAACAGAGAAAGATGCCTCATCGCGTGTATCTTTCGATCACGCATCTGACATCTTCTATACCTTCTATAACCCGACTGGTTTCCTCTCGCGTAGCAATACTGCTGTGTATTGACGTCAGCCTCCATGCTCGCATGCACAAACACACAGCTTATCGCTCTGCTTGGGTTCTGGCAAATGCAGGCCGGTGGAAGCGGCCCACACTGGAGCGTGCAGCTTGAGGGTGGGTTTGGACTTTATATCACTGCCAGGCTTATGCACATTACACCACACGGACCGGGTTCCAAAAATACGAACTCACCTACGTACTCCATTTTACTCAAACGTTTAAGGAATTATGAGTAAATCTAAAAAAAAATTTATAACACATTATTTGTGATACAATTTCTGGTGAATGACGGCATAAAAGCCAGTGATTAACTTTTACAGAAGCACAGTACACTGATTAGAATCGCGCACAAACATTTGAACTGTGCAAACGCTTTAAAGGAGGCCGTACGTCCGTGAATGACGATCCTGAGACGGGGTGGTTTAGAGCTCCCTGTAGCTGTTCCCGTGACCATTCAGTGAGTGGAACTCATGATTCCTGAAATGAACTTAATGGAAACCAGAAATATTCTTACAGCTACAATCAGGGACATAAACTACTTGCAAACTTGAATACACGACTAATGAGGAAGCATCTGGTAGTACCGACTTCTGGGTTCTCTTTGGTACCAGCTCTCAAGCACTGAAGGGCACAGAGACCTCTGATTCACCTCAACTTAAATGGTGCGTGAACTCCTCCATACTCCACTTGTGGAAAGAAAGCACTCATGTTACAAAATGAGGGTAAAGAGTACAGATCAGATATGGAGAAGGGGGAAAAACATTGGAGCAACTGTGCTAGAGGCAAAAAATGCGATCTTGATGAACAAATGAAGTATGACACAATCCACCTCAATAGAGCCAAGAGACATTTATTAATCTCACTGGAAACAGGGCAAAAAAAAAAAAAGACTAAAGGCTTCTTACATGTTACAAACATGTAGGTCCTATCCGACCGGCAGGTGCATATAGTATTTATTCTGCATGGATATATCTGAATGGGTAACTAGAATAAATTTGTGGAACCTGTAACAAAAAGTTCCTTGTAGATCTTCTACAACTTTGCGAAAAAAATCAAAAATAAAATAATATTGACCCCCACTAGAGTAGGCTACATTCACTGAAAAGCTAGGTACAAATCAATACAGTACAAAGTTAACATAGTTAAAAACCTACATAATTACATAGGCAAAATACTTGAAATAAAACATTTTTTTCTCATGTTTTATATTCAACATTGTGTTTGTTCTTTACCAAAGCAATTCAAGACTGAACGAGCTTAACCGAACTGAGATTGAACCCAGAAATGTGGCTGTAATGAAATATGATGAGTAAGCATTATTGACTTTGATACTTGGTCCAAAAACATTCAAACATGGCGAAGGAGCTTCTATACCTCAGCTCCAGTGTATTAGGCACATAACACAGAGTACGCTCTCCGGACGAGTCGGACAGAGTTACATGCTTAAGCCGGCTTTACTCTGTACTATTTTGGGCCTGTTGCAAAAAAAATATAAATCACACACTAAATTCATTCTTTGGTCATCAGTTATGTTGGACGGTCTTTGCATGCGTAATGTGACATGCTCACCAGGAGCAGAATTAGGGATTTCGTGAAGGACAAGTGAGAAAAAGTTCGTACAAAGTGAGTTATTTGCATTAAAATCCTGCAGTGGCCGCTGTTACAGCGCTTATTAAACGCAACCAAAGGATGTATGGAATAATGTGATGCGATTATTGGTAGTCATGAAACATAAAGCAAACCTGAATAGAAAAGATTAAACAACTTGATATACAGACTAGATATCAGCCAAACCAGTTACCGTTAAAACCACCTAGGATTCAGGTTCCCCTTGTGCCCCCAAAATAGCTCATGGCATGACTCCACTAGACCTCTAACGGCACACTATGTGGACAAAAGTATTTGTCCAAACTTGTTAAATGTTAAATTCAGGTGATTCAATCAGTGAAGCCCCTCATTCCCAGTGAAGGACAATCTTAATGCTTCAGAATACCAAGAGATTGACAAGACCAAGACTTCACAGTTTGTTGAAGGCCTTTTTCTAATCCAACGTGACTCCGCCCCAGTGCACAAAGCAAGGACTATAAAGATTACGGTTTGATGAGTTCGGTGTGGAAGAACTCAACCGGCCCAAACACAGAGCCCTGAGACCTCAACTCCATCGAGCACCTTTGGGATGAACTGGAACGATGGAGATTGCGAGTCAGACCTTCTCGTCCAACATCAGTGTCTGATCTCATAAACGCTCTACAGAATGAATGGGCACAAAATCACATAGAAACACTCCAACATCTTGTGGACGGCCTTCCAGAAAAGTGGACGCTGTTAGAGCTGCCGAAGTGATGGGGGACCGACTCCATATTGAAGTGTGTGTTTGTATACAATGTCATGGCAGGATTGGACAAATACTTGGGTCCATATGGTGTATCTGAAACTAGGACGTTAGCAGCAGATCCTTTAAATGCTGTAGGATGCAAGGTGTGGCCTCCATGGATCAGACCTGGTTTTCCAGCACATGTGATGGATCCTCGGTCAGATTGAGATCTGGGGAATTAGGAAGCCGGATCAACAACCTTGACCTTAAGGCCTGCTAAGCCTCATACACAGCACTGGGTGTTCTGATGCCTTTCTATCTTAGTCAGCATGAACTTTTCAGGAATTTGTACTACATTAGCTTTTCTGTGGGATCGGACTGGATGAGCCCGTGGTGCTTGTGATCCTGTCCCTAGTTTAATGGTGTTATTAATGCAACTGGTAGTGTTAATGTTATATAGCTGAATAAAAGTATTCTCATGAAGCATAAATATACTTTGGAAGTCTATAGTTCTTATATAATTATATAATCTGACATGGAGAACACACATTATCACACAGTCTGAAAGACTTTATTGGGATCATCTCATACAGTGTGAGAAGTATTAAAAAGGCACCTTTAATCACGCAGAGTAAAACCGGCTTAAGTCTAATCCCGGACTAGTACCGGTGTTCCTTTTTTTTTTATTATTTCCTTTTTATTAACTTATCGTTTATCAAAGAACAGTACACACATTAGCCAAGCACTATGGCAGACATGAATAACCTTCAGATTACACATGGTAACCAATTCTAATATTGAGTTTACATCATTTCGATTGTTGGTCAAGCCTACAAGCGTGATTTTTATTCATTTTGCAAGGAAGTGGTGGTAACAGTTTTAAGTAATTCCATTTAAGCGCCAAAAAAAATAATAATAATCCACTCTTTCATCCTCACATTACAAATGATGTCACGTTGCATTTCCTTCTCAGCCCAAAGCTCTTGGTGTAGACATTCTTCACGATCTACAAATAGCGAAGATGCGCTCAGGACAGTACAGTGGCAATCGAATAGCTATACCTGAACATCAGGAAATGGCCATATGTGCAGGTTTTTTTTTTTTTCTTCTTTTTTTGCACCCTCAAAAAACAGCAGCCATAGCCTTGTCTTTGTGGAAAGTGTTAGATGATTTTTCCTGAGATATGGTCAGAAAGGGTAAAACAACATAAACCACCATTACCCAATTCCCTGATGCTCTGCTACCTCCTGGGACTTGCTGTTTTGTCAACTCGGGCACTTCGGGCTAAAACCCTGCGAAATGACAGGATAATAAAAACGTCCCTGTCTTAATATAAGAAATAGGTTGATCCAACGAGCTGTGCTGTTTCATCTCAAAAGTCCAGTGTCTTCCCCTCAAGCACAAGGAGGCTCCTCGCTGGAGAGCAGGGGACTGCACGGGGGCGCGGTGCTCAGAGAGCGGAAGGCAAAGATGGAGGGATCGTAAGAGTATCGGGGAGGATGACGCCCGCCCGTCAGGTTCTGTAAAGGGGAGGAAAAAAAATGAAATGTAAACTTGTAACAACAAGCAGCGGAGAAAAACAGACTGATTCAGTCACTGATGCATTCGCTTTCATAACAGAATGAATGTAGTCATAGACAGGTTGGAGCTTACACTGGCCCTAAGCTGGCGAAAGTAACAAATAATTATTTCCTATTTATAAATGTACATTGTATTAACTGCTAGCTAATAGGAGCGCAGCCAACAATCAACGTTAATCTGACCTAATTAGCTGTAATTTAAAGTTATATTTTATTGCTGCTATAGACTTTGTATTTGTTTGAATTTAGAGTTTGTTTCATCAGGACAGTTTATTAAAAGACGAATCGTTAAATACAGGGTCAATGGGGACCCTGGCCCCTACACAGGGTGTAGACTCCAGACCCAATCCCCCCCCCCCCAATCCATCACAAGGCATACACACATATACACACACTCAATTTTGGAACACTAATTAGCCTAATCTGCATGTCTTTTGACTGTGGGAGGAAACCAGAGTACCTGGAGGAAACCCACCAAGCACAGGGGGGAACACACCATGAGGCGGGAATCAAACCCGGACCCTGGAGGCGCAAGGTGACAATGCTAACCGCTACGCCATTGCGCCGCCTTATTAAAATAGTCATGAGTTGCAGCCCTACTAGCATAATGCATAATAATATTTAATATTACAGCACATTTTCACTGAGCTTTCATTATCTTTACTATTATAGCTAGCTAGCAAACGTATGCTAACCGGATAGGAATTCTGTTAAATCTCGTTAATGAAAGTTAATTATTTTCACCTTTAAGATGCGCTAATAACGCTAAAGTCATATCCATACTAGTTAATAAACATTACTAACACGAGTCAACTAGCTAAACTACATGAGCGGTAAAAAAAAAACAATAAATAAATAAACAGCATCTATTTCTTATTTACTGTAGCTGTAGCCAAAATACAGACATTATGAACATCTTGGTAGCTGGATTAGCATGTGGAATACTGTATGCTAAAGTATTTAAGTACGAGTTTGGTTCTTACACGCTCGATGGGTTTATTTATGAACAAGTTAAATCATGGTCTGAGTTTAACCAGCTCAGTGTCTGATTTACGCGCCACAGTCTCCCTTCAGTTCCTTTATTTTATGTCCCACACCACCTGCATAAACATGTCCCACTGCAGCAGACTAAAGGAAACCCACATACAGGTACACGTCCCCATGTCACTGAGATTATTAACACGTAGAACAGAGAGGTAGAACTCATAAATCTCATTTTCCAGCAATAAATAATATAAATAAATAAACCTGTGAATCAAGTGTGTTAGGACAGAATGTATTAGAAGCTGTTCAGGAAGCCGTCATGGACAATGATTATCACTTTTATACACTCTAAACCTCTGTTCTACTGTAACACAGTAAGAGTGGATAATAATAATGAATGAATTATAAATAATGAATAATTTTATGCTGAGACACTTTGAGGTTGTCATCGCTAAGCCAAAGTTGATAAGGTCAAATTAAAGCTTCCTGTGATATAAAAAAAAACGTTATTTAAATGTTATTGTTAAAAATACATTTAATTTCGATTAAATATTTTTATCTGAGCGTTGCAATCAATTACAAAACCCCTACTTCTTCTTTCCATGACCGAGAGTCTGGACTATTCTGAACTACTTCCCTCCCTTAGAGGAAACGCGTTTGTGTGACTTGGCACTGATACAACACTTTCTCCAGCCATTTATAGTGTGGGAGATTACGCTTTGCTCCTTCTGTGTAATCAGGAACGATGATCCCCGATGGATAAATAGGTCTCTAGTCTCTGACCACAAAGCAGGAAAATTTGCACCGGGGACAGAAACGAACCTAAAGCAAAACCGCGGCTAAAGTGAATTATTTGTACATATAATAAAACTGTAAAGTGGGCGTGTCTGGACATTGAGGATAGTTGCGAAAAAATAATTCGGGGGGATGCAAGATGAGGAATGGAACACATCAAGAAATTTTTGGATTTGTCTGTCTGTCTGTTTGTTTGTGCACGCATCACCTAAAAACTACTGAAGGTATTCTAATGAGGCTTTCACGTGTGTATTTGGTCGAGCTTGATGTAACATATAAGCTTTGTTTCATCACAATCGACCCACAGGAAAAAAAGAACATGCTAACTTTAAAACTTAAACAGAAAACGCCCTCAACTCAAAATCTCAAAATTCAACAGATGGCGCTGTACATTTTTTAAATGCGCGCTTATGAGTGTTTAGGTAAATCCCACATGGACAAAGTTGCAGGCACAACTAGTCTAAACTATATAACAGCTTAATTCGGAACCAAAGTCCAACATCATTATGGTACTCAGAAGCCCCTTTTCCAGCAAAGTGAAACAGGTGCTAGTTAACTTGTTTTGTCTTAGCTAGTTAGCTAATAACATGCCTTGGCTAGGTAGTTGGTTTTGTTAATTTAACAATGACGTAAGCGGTTCTTTGTTCTGACCCAGCAAAGTGTTTGTGCCAACATGGAACTGGGGTTTCTGTCTGAAGGGCCGGTGCGTTGGCCGTCTGAAAACAAAGAACTGGTTTAAATTTGGAACAAGCTTCGGAACCACCTTGGCGGAAAAGGGGTAAAGTTCAGATTAAAATTCAGATTAATGATCTCCAGTATAAGGACTAGATCTATTCCCCTTTTTTTTTTTCACCCTTCTTATCAGTCATGCGTGATCTATTGGTATGCGAGGGGCAGCCCACTGAGGAAATTCTCTCACTAGTGAAGGTGTACTGTAACAAAGTGAAAACAATCAAATGACTTTGTACGCTGTAGGATTACTGTGCATGAAGACATTTTTGTCATGTAAGACAAAGGTTTGGCATGTAAGAACTATTTCAGAGCCCTCGATGAAAAGCCACTTAACACCTTATTGAGATGAACTGGAATGTTGAGGGCTTCCTCGTACAACATCCATCCTCACTAACGCACTCACAGCTGAATGGGCGAATCTACACACCTACTTCCTCAGATTAAGTGAAAAGCCTTTGCAGAAGAGTGAAGGTTATTGTTTATGATTATACAGCAAGAGGAATGAAATCTGGAACGGCATGGTTTAAAAAAAAAAAAAAAAAAAAACTCTTTCATCTATATATACCCAGTCCTGATTCCCAAAACCTTTTTGTTTTGTATCTTAAACCACAGCAGACTAGCACACATTACATTACATATACATGTCTATACAAGGTCAAATCATTATGTCTTCCCTGAAACAGCTCTCATGGGTCTTGCTGAAACATTACAGAGCTTAAGAGAGGAGGTGTGTTAGGATCGGGTTCCAGAAGGAGAGGAATGAAAGTAAAAGTTAACGTGTTTTGCATATGAGTAACGATGTGAGCACGGCACAGCACACAGTCAAACCCCCGTCCGCGAATGTACATCACAGCAGAATGCATTGAATCTGTGTTTGCTTATACTGCTGGACCTGATTGCGCTGATTGTGCGCAGCTGTAGATACACAGTAAGTACGGTAAAATAGTGCCAGATTTAGCCTTCAACATCATGCTTTCTTACTTTCACAGCAAACATCCTTCTCTATAGCAAGAACACCAGTCTACGGGAACATGCCAACCCCCCCCCACTTCCCTTCACATCTGCCCAAGCCCGAGTATCAATCCTCAGCATGCAGAGTGTTTATCTGCTCCGGTTTCAGCCACAGATGACTCTTCTTTCCTTTCCTGGTCTCTCTTTCGCGTTCCCCCGCCACCAACCTCCATCTCACAACTCCAGAGGCGAACACTCGGCCCCCATGATAATGGCAATTGCTCCACAAAGGGCCCCTTGGTAACCACTACACCCCCACCCCACCCCCGTCTATCAACTTTCACCTGGAACGCAGCCTGGAAAAAATGAAAAAAGAAAAAAAAAGAAGAAAGAAAGAAAGTATGGAATCTAGAGTAAGACAGAAGAAGCCAGAGTGTGTGAAGAGGAAGAAAGACGTGAAATCAATAGAGAGCAAAGCAGGAGGGAAGAGACAGATACAGACACTAATGTGATCCACACTGCAGAGACGAGTAAAGGAGAAGATCTTTAAAGAGTACAGGCGGAAAACAAGAAGGCAAGGAAGCAAGATGAAGAGGGAAAAAAACGAAAACAGCAACAACACATCTATCGCCTTCGCTATGATTCTCTCCAGATCGTGGAGATCCTGCGACAGAAGGTGCTCTATAAACGGAAAATGACTTCATCCCCAAACACACACACACACACCAGGGCTCTCGCCCATGCCTCACTCCTTTTCTCTGCTTTACCTTAATCCAATAAAAGGGACATTCAATCCCGTGTAGACAGATTGGAGGTTCTTGAATGCACAGAGGAGAAAAGCTATTACGCAATAATTATGATTTAAACCGATTAGCAGAAACATGACGGTTCTGAGATACAGATAAAATAAAAAACAGGGTCCAGATATGTATTACATTAATCATAACAATTTTTATTTTTTTTTATAAAACAGAAGACTCCAGGATTAAGGTCTCCAGGAGAAAGGTTCTAAGGGGATTAGAAATGTTACTAATCTTTATTTCTAACACTTCTCCAGCTAGCTAACGTAGGAGATCCTGATAGGCTTCCTGGGGATTTTATTAAGTCGTTATCAAGATTAAAGAGGCGCGCGGGTTAAACGTCTTTAATAAACACTTTAATGTTGGAGAAACTGAATAAACAGTGACGGGAACAAAAGCTCGAAGCTCAGACGAGGACTTGAACTGCGCCAGAAAAGGCCTGTGTGTGTGTGTGTGTGTGTGTATGAGTGTGTGTGTGGGTGCAGTTTTTTATTCCAACTAAGCAGATGCCACACCTGATAGTCTACTGAAAGCCAAGATCAACTAATTAAACAGGTGGAATCAGGTGTGGCTTCGTGAGTGGTTGGAATGAAATCCTGCACACACACACACACACACACACACAAACACACACAGACTGGATAAGGTTTAAAACCCCTGTGATGAGGGTTAACAGTTGAAAACAAAAGTTAACTATAACAGACGACAAACCAGAAGATAATTGTTTAACAGAAAAATCTGGAACCTAAAGTGTTTACCAAGGTGAAAGTGATCATGGGAACGTGGCGTACAGGGGGGATGGGAAGGGGGCGCCCAGCACCCCTCCAGCTCTGCCATGGGGTAAAAACCCGAGCGGCACAGATGCATGCCGGCAACACAGTATAGGTCGTTTAAAAAAAAAATTTTAAAGGGAGGAGCACATAGAATGGACTGAAGTGAGTAGCTTAGGATCAGGCTAGCCAGTGCAAAATAGTGAGCAGCATTAGCAACAGGCTAGCTGGCTAACGTTAGCCAAATTTTTACAGCAGTAAGTATAAAGAGTGTTATAGATTCAAGCATGTGATCAGATCTAAGGTCGACACACTGTGTGTACGTCCGTGTCGACTTTATGTCCTTCTGTAAAACGCGAACGGAATAGTAGCGATCAGAGGTGAAAGTTGTTTTAATTGTCTGTAGGCGGGAAAAAAAAAAACCTATGCTTCATTTCTAAAGCTAGCTAGATCAGAATATTACACAAACTATTTTACAAGTCTGCACAAGTCTATTACAGTATGTTATTACACGGCTAAATCTTTTTCCAATCTTAGCATTATAAACACCCTTAAACCTAAAGTGCTTTTCGGGGGGGGGGGGGCACGTATGTGAAAAAGTAATTGCCCCCTAAACCTAATAACTGGTTGTGCCACCCTTGGCGGTAACGACTGCAATCAAGCGTTTGCGATAACTGGCTCTGAGTCTTTCACATTGCTGGGGAGGAATTTTGGCCCGCTCTTCTCCGCAGAATTGATTTAATTTAGCCACACTTGAGGGTTTTCAAGCATGAACGGCATGTTTAAGGATATCAACTGGATTTAAACCCAGACTTTGATTTAGTTTTCTGTTTTATAATTATTATAATTTGAGCCATACAGAGCTGAACTTACTGGTGTGTTTCTGATCATTGTCCTGCTGCAAAACCTAAGTGCACATCAGCCCCAGACCATCACACTACCGTTACCATGTTTCATGACCGTAGGTATGATGTTCTTCCTATGAAACCCTGTGTTAGTTTAACGCCAGATGTAACAAGACACACACCTTCAAAAACTTGAGTCTCATCAGTCCACAGAATCTTAGCCCAAAGATTGTTGAGATATTTAAGATGTAAGATGAGCCTTTGTGTTATTTTGGGTCAGCAGTGACTTTCACCTTAGAACTCTCCCATGGAACCATAGAACTCACCATAGAACTTTCCCATGGACGCCATTTTTGCCCCCAGTATCTTTCTTATTGTTGAATCATGAACACTGACCATAACTGAGGCTAGTGAGGCCTGCAGTTCTTTTATATGATGTCCTGGGTTCTTTCAGGTGTTTTCACTGTTTCAGGTTTTCTCCATTTTGTATAACGGCTCTCACCGTGGTTCCAAAACCTTAGAACTATCGTTGGAACTTTTTCCATACCGGGACATGTCGATTACTTTATTTGTTATCTATTTTTCAATATCTTTAGATTGTGTTGCTTTCTTAGATCTTTTAGCATGCTTCACTTTGTCAGACAGGTTCTAGTCCAGTGATTTCTTGGTTCAACACGTCTGGTAGTAATCAGGCCTGGGTGTGACAAGTGAAATTTAACTCAGCTTTCCAAAAAATATATATAAATCACAGTTCATTCATGATTTACCATGGGGGCAATTATTTTTTCACACAGGGCCAAGCAGGTTTGGACAGCATCTTAATAAATAAAATCATCATTTAAAAACTGCATTTCGTATTTACTCGGCTTATCTTTGTCTAATATTCAAATCTGTTCGATGTAAGTGTGACAAATATGAAAAAAAAAAAAAGGGGGGGGGCAAATATTTTCAAAGCAATTTTTTTTTTCATGACTCAACTCACACACTTACCCGGATCTTGATTGTCCTCGTTTTTCCTCCACAGTTCTTTTTCAGGAGCATTTTCTGTAACACAAAACCAAGACAGAAATATTGACACTGATAAGATGACATCATTCTCCTTCACTATAGCATGCATGGCCCGCGACGTTGCTCTGGCTTAATAAATACACATTTAGCATGCGTGACACACTGAGCACTGCGGTGTTAAAGCTAATAAACACAATACACAATGCCCGGAGACATTTCAAAAGAAAATGTAAAACTTCATTGGTTCTTTAACTCATGCATGAAATAGTATCTTAAAGGGAAATGAGCAGGATGGGGAAAATATTTGGCTGAAGCTTGACTAATGCTGCGGTGTAAACCGATCTTGCTGAGGCTGTGCAAAAAATACGGTTTACACCTGAGCAATTTAAGTAATAAAAAAAATAAATCGCTAAAAACGTGTTTGTGTTTCTGATCGTGAAATGTCACACTAGGTACCGTGATATCTCTTTACAGCTTTTAACAGTAATTGCATGGAAATCCGAGTCCGCGCTAGGAAAATAAATCCCAGATACAAGACGGGAAACCGATGCACGTTCCATGTGCGAGGCCCAAAACTCAGCGCCAACCGCTCGGCTTTCTCATTGGACCGTGCCTCAAATGTTAAGTCACTCTGGATAAAACATTAGCCTTCCACAGTGATCATTACGAAAGGCTCAGCCAAGCATCCAATCTGGTTTCATCATCTGTCATCTAAACCATTCATGAAGCCCAAACACACACCTCACCCATGTGTGCTCGGCATGAGCAGCTGCCCGCGACTCAGAACTAAGGCCTGTATGGATTATTGTAATGTAGAGAAATTGGAATGACCAAAAGCGGAATACGATCCTAATACACAACAGCTGTTTGCGCAGTGAAACACAAAGCTCGGCACTGATATCAATTTAAACGCAGCACTTAAGCCGGGACTCGGGGCTTAGGATCGAGATTCCCAACAGTCAAATATATGTGTGTGTTTTTACTTTTTTTTATTTTAAGGGTTTAAAATGAGAAGTTTTTGGCAGCCGCTTCAGCAGCAGCTATCCAACTTCATGAACTCACACACACTCACACACTCACACTCACACACAGCCCCTGCTGTCTCTTATAATCTGTCCTTGCCACAGAAACCTAGGGACATATGGAGGTCCTCAGTACGACTCCGCCGCTCTGTGTTCCTCCCTCCTACAGAACCCTCCACTGTCCTCTCTCCTGCTCTTTATCTGGGGGAAACTCTGACAGTCTGTCCAAATACTGTAATATTAAACATGTCTGCTGCTTCTTTCCTCCTCCACATGAACACACACACACACACTCACTCACATGCACACGCACGAGCTTGGCTTCATGGGGACTGAAACAGAACAGGGAGGGGTGAAGTGACATCTGTCATCCGTTCGTCTCTCTGGAGGTGGCTGGCACAAGGGCCTCATGTGAGAATGTTGATGTGTTCATGTGTGTGTGTGTGTGTGTGTGTGTGTGTCAGTCAGTCTTCTCAAATCCAGGCAACAAAGAGCTGTATTCTAGAACATCACAAGTGTTTATTTGTTTAAGTGTAACAGACTTTAAGATTTTAATCAATGATAAATAAAAGAAAGGTTTTGTCTGTACATTTGTTTCTGTCTGTATGTCTGTATGTCTGTATGTCTGTCCAGCCGGATTTTGTCGCAGCATCACGCAAAACTGTCTGGACAGAACTTCGTGAATCTTTTGCAGTACTTGGGAAGTTATGATGCTGATCAGCTTATTTTTAGGTTTAACCTTTTAACTACTTCTACAAACTCTTTATTCACTAATAAACGTGAAAGGTGTTCACTATTAAACATCCCTCACTGAATCCTAAGAACAATAAATTTTTTTATTAATTTCTAACCTGCTGCATCTTCTCCAGGTCCAAACTGGGCCGCCCGGGCTCTCTCCGGTGTCTCCAGTACGGCACGGCGGGCTGTTCGAAGTGGCTGAGGATTATGGGTCTGGCGTGTAGTCGCGTGGAGGTGTGTGTAGGTTTGAGGCCACGAGGTGGAGATGAGCTGAACAGCACGGGGCTGGGGGAAGCGCCCGGATCGCACAGGTCCTTCACCTCCTCGTCGCTGGAGGTGCTGCTGAGTTCGGCGTGTCGGTGCCACCTGCATCCGCCCTCGGCGCCAGCGGTACTCGCGATGCCCGCGATACGCTCGAGCTCCTCTTCGGAGCTGTGCCGCTCCATGGCAGGCTCGAGTAGCAACCGGACACGACGGACACGCCCCGGCGAAAGCAGACCCTGGTTAGGCTGCTGACTTGTAGCCAGAGGGGTTAGAACACAGTTCCTGCGGCGCTCTGGAAGACAAAACAAGCCTTGATTAATGGTTCCACAATACATATCCAAGATGGTCCTTATGATGTCATTCATGGCTTACTTTGATTTCACTTGTTTTCAATTATGCATCTTAATCCATATGATTTATCTAATCAACTGCGGTCCTTAAATAACTGTGGTTTGAATAGTGGAATGGTTTATAATTCAGAGAACACATGAGAATGATGTACATGAACCTACAACACATCCAAACCAAAGCTGGCATTCTATTCGTTTTAATGGATTTCTTTGGTACCAGGAATCTGAACGTACTGCACTGCAATAGTCCTAATGCCAAAAACTTGTTCTCATGGAACCACATCTTACTGTGGTTTTAAATACTTAACAGGCTGCATACAAAAGTAAGTACACCTCTCTAATTTCAGCATGCATTTTAGTATATCTTCTCAAAAGTGACGATACTATAGAAATGAAACTTGGATATATGTTAGAGTTGTCAATGTGCAGGCTATTTATTGTCACAATAGCCGACAACAAACGTGAGCACACCCTAATAAGTGATAACAGCTGTACATCTTTAACCGTGCAAAGTCACATGACCTATTCATCATGTGTCCGTCAGTGACTGAGTACGTCTCCAGACCTGAACCCTACTGAGCACCTGTGGGGCGTCCTCAAGCGGAAGGTGGCCAAGCGCCATTATGGAGGAGTGGTAGAGGATCCCACCAACAACATGTGCAGCTCTGGTGAATTCCAGGCCCAGGAGGATTAAGGCTGTGCTCACACAGAATACTGACACTTTGGACCTTTCGGACCTCTCCAACTCATCCTGGAGTCCTGCTTCTGGTTGGAGATCTCATCACATGGACGTGTGGTCTGTCTGGAATGCGTGTGGTGACTGGGGTTGGTTCCACTTTTCCATGAAGGTGGTCCTGTCCTCGACTGATGCAGACAGCTGTTCTCTGAGGACCTGTGACTTCAGTCGCTCAATAGTTCAGGACTGGAATTTCTTACAGTCTACCTGAGCCTCCAGGAACAAACTGGACTTTAATCTTACACGTCTGCTCTTATACTGAACTTCCAGTCTCGCATATTATATGCACATCAATCCCTGTTTCCTGTTTCACCCAGATGAGGATGGGTTCCCTGTTGAGTCTGGTTCCTCTCAAGGTTTCTACCTATTACCATCTCGGGGAGTTTTTCCTTGCCACTGTCGCCGTCGTCCTTGGCTTGCTCATCAGGGACAATCATATCATTTTGATTCATACACATTCACGTTTCATACAAACCTAATTCTTTTGATTGTGTAAAGCTGCTTTGTGATGATGTAAATTGTTAAAAGCGCTATACAAATAAAATTGAATTGAATTGAGTTGAACTTTGGTGTCAATAGTCAGTTTTGACATTGTTCACTTAGGGTGTACTCATTTTCATTGCTGGTTATTTAGACAATAAAGTCTGCATGTTGAGTTATTGTTAGAGGACAGTAAATCTGTACTGATATAACAAGCTGGACATTGACGACTCTAAAGTAGATCCAAGTTTCATTTCTATAGTATTGTCTCTTGAGAACGTATAATAAAGTGGTTGCCGAAATGTGAGGGGTGTACTTACTTTTGTGAGATATTGTGTAAGCCTGAGTAAATCAGTATTGCTAGATAGATACCTAGAAGGTCTGAGTGTTAGCGTGTTACCCTGGAGCTAACCTAGCCACATGAATACAAGCTCTTAGTTAGCCGCTAACAGTCACCGCTCACTTTCCAGAAAAAAGACTGAACACTTTATTTAAAACATCTGTAACCACGCCCATTTATACAGGTGTCCAGTCAGCCAAATGGTTTAAAGGCCCGCTCTTTCTCCAGTCTCAGACTGCCCAGTTTTGGTGAGCCCATGCCCATGCGGGCTCAGATTCCTGTTCTTCACTGATAAGAGAGGAACCTGATGTGATCTTCTGCTGATTGGAGATTATCTCACTCAGACCTGACATGAATGCTGCGCATACCGAGATATTTTTCTTCTCACTGCAGCTGTAAAGAGTGTAAAGATCTCTGTACCAGCTGGAACCAGTCTTTATTTTCTTTCTTTCTTCCTTTTGAGACAGTTGAGTGTGAAAGTCCCAGGAGACCGGCAGTTTCTGAAATACTCTAACCAGCCCCCCATACGGCAACAACAAAAATGTTAACAGGGTCAAAGTTACACAGATCACATTTTTTCCCCCTTTCTGATGTTCGATTGTCAAATTTTAACTCAACCTCGGTAACAAGAGGGCAAAAGCAAGGGTACGGGTGTTCCTATTAAAGGGGCTAGTGAGTGGAACTATGGTAGGGTGTTTTAAGGGCTTTGTTCCGCTTTACATTCTTAACGCGCTGCCGTGACCGCACTTTGGTCTTGCAATCAATGTATTAAATTTCTACACCATGATGATGATGTAATGATGATGTAATGTTGGAAACACTGCATCTGGACCAAGCCTAGTGTTACACAACATCAAATTGATATTAAGTGTTTTTTTCCCTACATTCCCAAGTTTGATTCAGAAACGGTTTCGAGATCAAAGAGAGGTTCAAGTTCATCAAGAAGTTCGTCAGAGGTGGAAAGTTATTCGAAGGTTGATTGCTCGGTGGTTCGTGGTTAGTTAGGGTTGGGGTTGGATCATAATCATGATGCATATAAGGTAGTAAGTTAAGTGACGGCTCAGCATGATGTTGGAACTGCTCGCTTACGCACCGTTGGGGGCAGAGTAACACACTCGGAGGACGGCGCTATCCGCTCCCTCCGCTTGCGTGAGCTCACAGACGCCCCTGATTGGCTGTAGAGCCGTGATTAACCTGGATAAAAAGTTACCTAATTCCGAGGTCATTTAAGGGCGTGTGATGTCACCGAGTGGAGTGAAGTCGCCCGTAAGACCCCACGGTGACACGGGAGTCCCAAACACTTTATCCTTCATCGTAACTCATGAAGTCCTTAAATGACATTAAATGAACCTCCTGCTGCAGTCACGTGACTGTCTGTGACTCGTGTACCCGTGACATCATTGACAAAAAACGGCGATGTGCCCCTGGGTAGTACATGTGACAGAACTGGCTCATTCTAACATGCTTTTTTTTTTAATACAATTTACCCAATCTAAAGGTTTAATAACATGTTCATGTTATATTTTATACTTATTCTGTTTGGACCCCCTTTGCTGAACAAATCAATATAAAACCGATTAAGAAAATATCACTGTGACATACGGTATGTCACATAGCGCATTTGTGAACTAAAATGTCATGTGACGTCTTTCAAAATGTGTTCCATGTGGTCTAACTGGTCTGTGTTACTACACCTCGTAATGCCCCTTAACGGAGACATGGGTCTGTGTCTCATGGGTTAAACTTAGGACAATCTGTCACGCTTTAGCAAAAAGCTCAGGATTGTAGGAAACCCGCCCATTTCACTCCCCCCCCCCATTCACATAAAGTCTAGATGTCGTACACTTGTAAGCTCGTCCTTATACTTCCATAACCTTTGGTAAATGTTTTAAAAAGACGAGACTGTAGAATGAAATGGAAAAAAAACCTCGGTCGATCTGTGCCAGCTCTTGGTTCTCTCCTTCAGAATCTTCGCTCTCTCCGCCCTCCTCACTGCCATGGTAGGAAATCTGTGTTTGGAAAAGAAAGACACAGACCTCATGACTCGTCTCATAGCCCAGTTATAATAACGCAGTCGTAACACAGAAAGAAAGAGCTTGTGGGTGAAGAGTCATGCCTCTTAAAGCGTTACATCTGTTTTTCTACTCGTGAGCGACGCGGGAACGTGGTCCATGAGAAACGTCGTAAACGTCAGGAACCCAGTAGGAACATGTCCAGATTTATCTATTTGTTTGTTTGTTTTTGATGCACAAAACAAACAAATAAACAAAAATGACTGCATAAACTTTTATATTT